>NC_065506.1:13214651-13345963 GCF_006386435.1 Epinephelus moara | reverse complement strand
AGTAAATCAATATGATTATCTGATATTAATTCGTTTACTAACACTGCTTTAGACGATAGAGACCTGATATTTAACAGTCCGCATTTAATTCTCCTGTTTTGTCTTTCTGTCACAGAAGAGGTTTTAATTTTTATGAGGTTGTTATGCACAACTCTTCTTTGTTTAATTTTGGATTTAAATAATTTAGGTGTTCGGGGGACAGACACCGTTTGTATAAAACTATGAAAACTATGGCTGGGTAGCTGAACTAGAAGCTCAGAGAGGCGTATATGACTGCGACTCTCTGTCCTGGTCTCAACTCTGGGTTGTCAGGGATTTAAATTACTAATAAAGTTTGCCAGTTTCCTAGAAATGAGAGCAGCTCCATCCAAAGTGGGATGAATGCCGTCTCTCCTAATAAGACCAGGTTTTCTCCAGAAAGTTTGCCAATTATTAACGAAACCCACATCGTTTGCTGGACACCACCTTTGGGTACAACCTGTTCAAACTTCTTCACCCTGGTAGGCAATACAGAGCATAATATAGTAAAACAACCAGAAACAAGAATAGTTTCTTTCCACAGACATCACTGTGACAGTAACACCAGGCCATAGTGTCAGAACTAACCCTGTGGAACACCCTATAACCTGATAACATCCAGCATCCACCCTACCATTAAATTATATATTTCTGTAGTTTAAATACACACTGTTAACGTGTAAATATCTGTCAAACATAATTCAAGCCCACTGTACTTAGTCTACAAATGTTTATAGCAGTCACCTTGCTTAGCTTTGTTATCCTTATTTTTTAGCTGTACGTCAGTTCTGTGTACACACACTGAGAGCAACATATGACTGAAATCAAATTCCTTGTACTTGCAAAAATATTTATCCAAAAAAGCTGATTTTGATTTAGATTCTGACCCCCTTAAAATAATGATTTAAAAAAACAAATAAATAAATACATAAAATCTGGTAAAATTATTAACAAATTTGGGGGAAAATGCATCTAGTTCTTAAAGGAACAGTCAGGAAGATTTAGGGAGATAAGTGGCAACTAGTGGTGAGGACTGCAACCAGGTGAAACTTCCACAGGTTAGAACTCCTTCGGTGTTCATTGTTCAGGTGTTTTTTGTTTTTTTTACCTGGAGATGAATTATCCAAAGGTGCTCTCTTCCTCTTTAAAAAAAAAAATACCCTGGTTATTTATACTGGTAAAAACACTAAAAAAAAAAATTTCACATTTCAAATCAGTGTTTCTCCGTCAGTGTTAGCTAGCCCAGCACCTACTGATGTGCGCTTTTTTCTCTGTTAACTTAGAGAGCTGTGTTATTTGCAGATGTCTCTTCCTCTCCAAAACAAAGGGATCCAGTAATTTAAACTGGTGAAAACAACTTTCATATTAAAACATCAGCGTTTTTCCAGTGCTCTTGTTGCAGAGGAGCTGCTTACTATGGTGGCTGATGTTTAAAGGAGGAATAGTCCTATCTAGAATCAGTGTTTGGTTTGTCCGTTCTGGGCTACAGTAGAAACATAGTGGTACACCATGGCAGTCTCTGTCGATGAGGACTTGCTTCCTATGTAGATATAAACAGCTCAATCTAAAGTAATGAAAACAATGATTCATATGTTCAGTAGATTATACACTAAAGAAAACATATTTAAATTATATTCCATTTCTGCCAGTATATCCCCTAAATCCTACACACCGGACCTTTAAATCAATGAAAGACAGAGTGTGGCTGTTGCAAGTGGTTTTCAAATCTGCCCAGGGCTCACAGTAATGTTTGTTTTCTGCACTACCAGCTGGTTAATCACATTCACCTGGCACGCCAGGTGTAAATCACTCCCACACTATACGGTTAGAACAGAGAGCAGCATGGCCCCGAGTCTTGGAGCAACGGGACAGAGAACTACAGGGTGCTGCATTTGTGGCTGCGCTGTGGAGGGGGCTCTAATTGGCTGACGGTGCCCATGGTGTTGGCTCAGCTTCATTGCTTTAATCATGACATGTGCATGTTGCTGCCAGGAAAACTTTGGATGCAATTTTGACCCTTGTGCTTGCTTTGTTGCTTGTTTCTGGGAGTTCTGCCAGTGTATATTGCCCCCCAAAATTGCATAGAATCCTTACACTAATGCAACCCAGAGAGGGAGACTCTGAAATGGAAACATTAACCCACCACCCTCATCCTCCAAAACACTCCCCAGTCCCCTCTCCCTAACCACATCCTACAGCATTGTGGCTTTAATTGGCCTCCATTTTGCTGCAGCTCCAACAACACGACTTATTGGCCTTTCCCCTTCCAGTCTCTCTCTCTCTCCCCGTCTCTCTCTCTCTGGCTCAGTTGACACTGCTAATGGGACAGCGGTCGAGTCATATTGGCATCAACATCACCCATAAAGAGGGGTCTCTATGTCCTAGACCTGAAGGAACTGGGTGCCCTTGACTCCAGCACCCCTCCGCACTGAAAACAGAGAGCAGGTCAGCCATTCAATGTGACTCGATGGCTATCATGAATGGAACATTGTACCTATGAGAGACAAGAGCCTCCTAAATCCCCGGGTCACTCCCACTTTGGAGCGGGGAAGAGAGTGGGAGTCGGGGGGGTTTGTTTCAGAGAAATGTTGAATAAAGATAATTTAGAAAATGGGCTCCAGCACAGTGCTGCCTCTGTATCCCCCTGTTCCCTCCACACACTCAACTCCCCAAGGCTGCTCTGCTCATGTTTGTTTTGATTTTGCTCCCAGAATCGAGGTGGTGGTGTTGGAGGGGGGTTTGTAGGGGGCGGGGTGGTTATGTTGGAGGACTTAAAGATGCATGGCAATGGTTAAGACAGATTGGACCAAAGACAATCTAAGTAAACGAGAGGGAGTCATGCTATACTGTAGCTGTAGGCCACTTTGTTGCTCTGTCTCGCTGTTTTTATGACACAATAGACAGTTGGAAGTGCCCGAGGATTCCTGTGGTTAACGGAAAAAAATCAGGCAAAGCTGCGGAGAAGTTCTCCCCAGGCTTGTGGATGTTGAAATTTGCCACCTGTAGCTCAAGTAACAAACTTGTAATTGCTCATCACATGTGCGTCTATCATGTCACGCAATCCTGGGGACATCCTGGCAAATATGGCTCATAGAGACATGTCTTTTTCAAAGGATAGTTGCAGCAGTTGACCTGACAAGTATCTGTTTACTAAGCACAGTGACATAAATGTTTTTTTCTTTTGCAAGAAAGAGAAAGGAGCTTGACAAAAACGTGAAAGGCATGTTTAACAGAATCTGTTCCCTCTTGTCCTAAATAAACTTTTTCTCTCAGTTTGTTAATGTTCGCCCTCTTGCCAAAGCACTTTTGTACTTTTTGGACGTGACTAAAGCTACATTTGCAGAGCAGGTGTACACCTCACACCTAAATGCGAAATGGCTCTTTTACAATTTGTTAATGACTTGTAAATACCAAAGTAAGTGTGGAACAAGCCCCAAATGGCTGCTTGCTTTGAAACAGTTGGTTCATGAGCGTTTTTGATCATTAACAAAATTGTAAATATGCTGAAGTGTCCTTCTGATACTACGATCACTTGACATGTTTCATTTACTGTGCCTCTGCCTTCTTCTAAAAACATGGTGGTTTTATTACAGCTTGAGCCTGAATTGTGAGAGGAGTCCTGATTTATCTTTTTGCTCCAATGTGGATGGATTGCACAACGACTAGACACTTAAAATTCCTCCCCAGGTTTCAGTTACACTGACCTAATCCTTTAAATATTGCACAGTGAAACATGGCCACATGCAGTGCTTACTTTGGAGTGACCTGTCTGACTTGAGAATGACATTTTTAAACAATAACCTCAGCTTTTTTGGCTTTCAAATACTGTATGTTGACCCTTAAAAAGGCAAGGTATAAATATTTTACAAGTGAATCTAATATACCCAGAGGAAAATGTAACTGATCTTTTTACTTTCTTTTCCAGTCTCTCTGTGGACAAATCACATCATTACACAACTTTAGCTCATAAACATTTTATTATAAAACTCACCCTCCCGCACGGAAGACGCCGCTCTGAAGTGTTTACTGCTATGTTCCCACAAGATGAGATGAAAAACTGCAAACTCTAAATCAAGTCAGGTTTTGTGTGCACAAAAATCCGAGCTACGTTCATGTATTCATAATGTGTGTTAAGTGACCTCGGGCAGACACTGGCTTATTTTACTGCACATAATTGTAAAATATATACAATTCATCGTATTCTAGCTTCATAACTTAACATTTAGCGACATTTTTCAAGACTTCATTACAAAACACAAGGATTAGTTTTGACACAGTTTCAAGTGGCAAAGACACAAACTGGCAGCTTCGTTACAAGTGATCAATACTAACAACAACATTGAGTTTTCATTCCCTTTTTGCTTAACAGCTTCACATGGCATTGTGGATGAAAGACGTAAGACTGAAAGATTCCTGTTTCGAATAGATGGACCTGGTGTGGACCTTGGGACAGGTTACATCTAAAGATGTTAGATGTCCCATACTATTTCAATACCTGAATTTTCGGATTGACCAACACTGAGCACCGATCTGATACCATGGTGTTAAAAAATTAACAAAGGCTGTACAGCTACTACTAACCATGTGTGGATGTGAAGGGATTGCCCATTTTGCTAATAGCCAAGGGCGTAGCACCAAAGTAGTCTCTGAGCGTCCCCCTTCCTTTCTTTCTTTTCTTTTTTTAGAACCCCAGTTTCCCTTCCTTGGGCAAAGACATGGCAGTGTATGTTGTTTTCAAGCAGCATAAGCAGTCACTCACTTGGTTCAAGCTACAGTTAAAGACAAACTCTAGTGCAGGGGCAACTTAAACATTTTGCACCTTTTATTGCAGTCCATTTATTCAGCCAATTTTAATTTGGCAATACTATTATTTAGTCAGAAATTTTTAAAAAATGCAAACAAAACCAGACTCTTCATTCCAGGCTTTTTGTGGGGCCCCCTTCCCACTGGGGCCCTGGGTAATCAGCCCCACTTCCCTCCGCTATTCTCAGATGCTCTGAAACAGTAGTTACCAGTGGCTGCACGGTGCGCCTTGCTGTGTAGGCTACAGTTTTAGAGCAGCAAAGAAGAGCTGATTTCATGGGAAAACTATAAAATTACTTTTAAGTTTATCAATAACTTACGTGGTATCAGATCGGTGCATAGATTTACATACACATATTCCCAATCTAGCATTTTAGGCAGTATCAAAGGCATTTCCGACCCTGATATCGGTATCAGAACAGCTCTTCTAACATTGGCCCTGTTGGCTGCTCAGTAGCCGGACAAAGCAACTACAAAAATAAATGTGATGAATTGTTCTGGAACACTTAAAAACACACAAAATAAAAGCCTTCAAAATACAGGAAATTTTTGAATTGAATTCCATCGTTTTGTTTTAATTGTTTTATCTAGATTTGTGCATTCCTTTAGAAAGCACTTAGTGACCATCCTGCACGTTAAAAGCACTCTACATGAAGCCTAGTACACCTCTTGTTTAGTTAGCAACACTGTGACACAAAATATTTGACATACATTCAATCCACGTTTGACCGTTCACGCCAGACTACTGCTCATGGGTGAGTATGTTGTTGCTGATGCTCACACACTGTTGTGACACTGCGATGTTCACTCACCATGGTGTTGCTGCTGCAGTGTTACCACACTGGAGATTCATTGAGGGAGACTATGGCCTCATGTTGAGTCCGACAAGCCTTAATATCCACAAAATGTGCTTTGCAACAACTTTTATTCAAACCAGTTTGTTTAAAATCGTGTTCACTCACATATATCACAGCTAAGCCGTGTCAGACCAGCTAAACCTCTCATCATGAGCAGTGTTGAGGATAAACTCCAGGTATATGTTGACCTATTCACACCAGCGACACACAGCCTTTCCTGGCTTGTTGCTACAGTGTGAAAGCAGTAATAAAGACAGGGGTCTTTTAAAGGCGTGAAAGGGGGCAGGCAGTAGAGAGGAGGAAGAGGGGGTAGGGGGTGTCTCAGGAAAAGTTCAATAAAACAATCTCACATGGGGGAGGGGCTCCAGACAGAGTGCTGGAGAGGCGCTTCAGTTAATTTCAGTACTTGATCCCACACCCTCGCCTGTCCTTTGACTATTCCCACAAATATTTGAAGTGTGGTTGCTGCAACAATGCAGAGGCCCCTGAAATGGAGAGCAGAGCAAACAGAGACTGGATGGGTCCAATGTTTGTCTAAGGTCTTAATAAAGCCACACTCCAAGTACCATTGAAACCAAACAAACAGGAGCTGTTTAAAGGCACTCAACTTGGCAATGCCCCGCAACAAAGTCTGGTGTGGTTCACCTCCTCTCATCATCACCTCAAAGTGTTGTTGCCATTTTTGCCGACAGGTTTCAACTTAGCAAAAAAAAAGGTGAGCAGTTCACTCAGAGCACTGTAAGGCCATCTGTGTGAAGATCTGAACACAAATTTAAAAAAGCAGGATTCCTGAGTGAGATGTGCTTGAAGAAGAATTACTATGCAAATTGTACGGTTGTGGAAAGCAAACACTAATCACTACTGTGCTCACTGTTGCACTGCAACTAAAATGGAATAGCAGGGAGGCCTGGGGGTGAAAAAATAGCTTCCCTTATCCAGCAGACCTGGGTTGGAGTCCTGTGCCAGCAAGCCGGCCCAGTTCCATACTGTAGTGTATTTGATCAAGGCGCTGATACCAACTCCAGCTGGACTCTGAGCTCCCTGGTGGAGTCTAATGAACAGAGATTTTTCCACACCGTCATTTATAAATCCAACAAATGCTTCAAGTACCCATTGTCTCAGTACAATATCCGTGCTAGAGGAAGAAACAGGAGCATCATGCAGCTGGATAACCTCTGGGGAGCAGAGGAATGATCAATATACACCTCCTCTCTGTCATTTTTAGGGTCATAGTCTTCATCCTCATAGATGTCATCCACATCAGGCTGGTCTGAAATAACAATGTGGTCTCCTATGGAGCAAAGTTTGCTCATGTTCTCCTTCACCACTTCACAGAAAGGCCTCTCCACCCCATCACAAACACAGCGGTTGAGCAGCATGCCATTTGGGATGAACAGCATCTGCTGAATGGTGGCTTTACACTTGGAGGAGCACTTCCTGCCATTGAACAGCTGCCCGCAGTATGACAAGTAGGCCGTGAGGGAGGTGTGGCAGTTGCTGTCTTCCTCGCAGCGCTGCCGGGCCTCCATGCACCCTATCCCCCCCGCATCGCTCGGGTGTCTGCGGGGGAGACACGGCTCTATGGCTCGCTTGGCGCTGAGGCACTCCAGGTCCTGTGCACAGTCGCAGGTCTCCAGGTCCGGCCCGCTGCGGGTGTGATTGAGCCTTATCAGCGCGTTGATGCAGTGGCTGGGACACTGCCTCCTCGTCCCCCTGATGTTACCTTCACAAGCTGCTAAGTACTGACTGTATGCAAGGTCGCACTCGGGCTCCTCGTGGCACCGAAGGAGCGCCTGCCAGCAGATTAGCTGGGCATCTAAGGCCACCAGCACCCATGGGAGAAGTGCCAGGGCGCTGCACCAACATTTCATGCTTGGATGGAGTTCTAGTTCGGTGACGTGCACTTTCTCCACCAGCACATTAGGATCAGGACAATGTAAACGCTGAATCTCACAGACTGGAGTTCATAAGTATTCCATACATGCGACACATGAGTTAGTTACCAACGCAGTCGAAGAAAATACACTTGGTCCTTTATAAATCACCCACGGAAACTTGCACGCAAATTAAGTTTGCCTCCTCTTGGTGAGTTTTGTAGCAGTGGAAGTCAGGATCTGACTCAGGGAAATCTCCACGCGTGGCTGCAAAAAAGAAACAGCGCAGTAACAGTCATTCCGGGAAGCATGTTCGTTCAAAAGTGGGAAATCATACTCCAAAGTGTAGCCCGTGTCTGCTCCGTGCCACCGGTGCACATCTGAGATGGACACTGAAACGCGCCGCAAGGCTATCCAAAGTTAACGCGCACTCTAACCACAGTTATTGTCCACAGCTCAGTTTGTACACTTGAATTCATCTTTCTTGCCATTGTTGGTTTCGACTTCTCTTCCCAGCTCCACCACTTTTAACATCCATCCGCACATTCCGATGTTGTTGTTTTTTTTAGTTGGAAGAGGTTTCTGTCTGTCGCATTTTGTCCCGCTATGCGCGTCTTTGTCCCTCTCCTTGCTGTTACGCTTCACGGTCCGCCGAGCATTTCCCCACAACACCCCTCCTTCTGTCGAAAAAAAGAAAGAAAAGTTTTCCTTCCCCCCTCTCTCTCCCTTTCTCTCTCATTTACAATCCTGGCCACCGATTGGTCTTCATTGAGGAGTCAGCCGTGGGACCCATTTCCAGGCCTACAGCAGCACAGCTCTGCGCACAAATCCTCTCACTACATGACGAGATAGGCTGGATAAAAATGTTTATGATTTTCCTTGCATGAAACCAAAGATCTGTGTGGTCCCCTCTCCCCTTGTAGCAAAACACAAGTTTAAGGGGGGAGGCAGGGGGGGCTTGCAAAACGCATTCCTTTGCAAGAAGCTCACATCTGCAACTTCACTGCTCCAATTTTCAGCGCGGAAAAACAAATCTGTTCCTTTTTAGCCACAAACAGAGCAGGGGGAAACCTCTGTGATAACTGGCTCGCCGTTGAGAGTTTTCACTCAAAGCTTCTCGCTAATTGTGGCTCTTTCCCCCACTCCCCGTCCTGCCTCTCATTCTGCAGAGTTTTAAAGCCCCGATTGATAGAGGAGAATGGGAGAGAATAGTATTTTCTGGACCGTTTCACCCCAATTGTGTCAGATTGGCCATGCAGTGGCCCAGTGTCTTTCCAGGCTGAAGATTGTCCACGCACTGCGGCCTATCAATAGAGAGGGGTTTCAGCATCAATATATTTTACAGCTATCCCTTTTCACACCACACTTGAGAACTACCAACAGCCCAGGCTTTGCTGCCATTCACATGGTAACTAACTTGATTTTTAGGGTTATAGCCACGAAAGGGCAGAATCTTAGTGAGTTTGTTTCGGTTTGGTGTTATTAGAATAATAACAATAATAATTATTATTATAATTATAATTACAATGATTATAATTATAATGGTCATTTGTGTCTAAAGCCGCAGCTGAAGTTGCCATGAACTAGAATGCGTTAAAGACATTTAATTTGTCCCAATAACTGGAAATGATGAGGAAGTGTTTCCCAAGAAATATGACTCCAATCGGCCACATGGTGGCGCTTTAATTAACGCCCCAAAACGCGATTTTGGAGAGGCCACGCCCCCCACAACGCAAATCCATTGACTTGAAGTTTAGGACAGGTATCTAATTCAATGGGCTCCACAAAAAAAAAAAAAAAAAAAAAAAAAACCCTTAAAAATCTGTAATTTTTGCTAATTTGCAGAATGTGAAAAACACTTTTATTGTTATTATTATTATTATTATTATTACTCTATTAACACGAAATTTGCCTCATGGCTTTATGGGACCGAAGCACTAATTTCCATTATAAATAAGCAAAACTGGTAATAAAAAAACATGGTTGCAATTACTCAAAAAGTGTTGGCAAAGGGCGGGGTTTACACAAAATAACTTATTCATTTTAAATGTTAAAGCTCTTGTGGTGGGTTTATTTGTATTAATATTTCCAGCTATATTCACTGATATTGAGTTTAGAAATACAATAGCTTAGGGGTCAGTTTGATAGATAGTATATTTAAAATATTATTTTGTTCATTTTATTAGTTTTGAATTTAATTGTATATATTTTTTTTAAATGAAAAATTCCTTGAATTTGAGTATTTAATTTTTTAAAATTATTTTAACATATTCTTTTAAATACGTAATCCCGTCATTTTATGTATGCTGCATGGGTGTGTTGGCGCCATCTGGTGGACATCAGCAGGAACTACAGGCAGCGCTTCAGACACAAATACACAAAATGTCTACAGTTTTTTCCTCCAATTTTATTATTTAAATCGAAATGTATTGTTCTGATATACTCACCCAGCCCAGTTTGATTTCAAGTAAGATATTTGTTTTTAAATACTAAATCCATTTGTTGACATTAATTTTTATTTTATGTCATTATTTTAGTGTATTTAATTTAACTCTCTTTAACCGAGTTAGTTTTACCTGTCAGCTTCTGGTTTCCGTTGTATTGGCGTCCTCTAGTGGACAACAGGAGGAACTACGAGCAGAGCTGCAGACTCAATGCTGAAGCCCTTGTACTGTATGTATTTATAATTTCTGCCAGCCGTATTTACTGATATTGAGTTAAAATATTAAACTGTGGGTAAAACTGCAGTTCAGTGTCTAAAATATGCATATAAATAGAATTAGACGGTATACATGTGTATTAAAATATATATGTATTGTATGTACCAAAGGTGACAAAAAGACCAGGATAGATAATGCAGTGCAATACAAGACTTCAAATTCTACAACAGCTCTGCTAAAAATATATACCTCTGCAAAGTTTATTTCTATGTTTGCTTTTGTTGATAGGACCTCTGTGCTAAAACATATAATTGAATACACAGGTGCACCTAATAAAGTGGCCACTGAGTGAAAACACAAACATACCCAAATACTTCCCTTCATGTAGGCTTTCAGTACACACTATATGGACTATTTGACTATTTTGATCACTGCGCTGTTGCTTCAGAATGAGGATGTAAAATTGTATCATTTATTTTTTAATACTAATTCATCATAACATCCCATTACTGACATGTCATTCATAATCAGTTTGTATCTGCAGCCTCCATCTTGGATGCTTGTGTAGTTGTGACATGGGCGGATTATGAGACAATGGACATATGGGCAGAGAAATGCAAAGGGCCCCAACACCTCTCCTACTTTGGAGCAAGAAACACAGACTTTGTGGTGGTTTTGTGTCTCCTTGTGGTTACTTTTTGTAGTCGTTTCGGTCTTGTGAGGTATTTTTCTGTCTTATTAAGGTAATCGTGTGTCTCTTTGAAGTAATTTTGTGTCTTTTTGGTTATTTTTGTGTCCCTTTGTAATCTTTTTGTGCCTCCTTGTGGTCGCTTTGTATCTCTTTGTAGTTATTTTGTGTGTCTTTGAAACTCCTTTGCATCTCTCTGTGGTCATTTTATATCTCTCTCTGTTGGTTGCATGTGGATTTGAGTGGCATTTTGCAGGTGAAGGCCACAGGGCCCCCAAGCACTTTGGACCTGGGTCTGTGCCCAGTAGGCCTGTTCAGTAATCCATCCATGAGATGTGAATGTATTATTGTCTCCACCTGGTGTTCTGGCTGCTGCAAATGTAAGACTACTGATGACTCGGCAACAGCCCTGTGCAAAAATCACACAAAACAGACAGGAAGTTCATTATCCTAAAAATTAATTTATTGCAGTTAAAACTCAGAAAAAAAAAAATCACCGAAATACTTTAAGAGACAGAATGATAGAGATACTGTCAAACAAAGAAACGGCTAAAGAACAAGAAGAAACTGCGTGTCATGGCAGCCATTTCCTGAAAACTCAGTCCCACGGGATAACAACACAAAATAATTACACTTGTATATTATTAATACTGAGTTATTGAATTATTATTTCAAGTCACACACACTCAAACAAAGCAAACAGTTTTCTTTATGGCTTCTGTTCCACCTATTAATACTGTCTCATGATCAAACATGACAGATTCTAGTAGCTTTATTATAAAAGAACTTATTGCAACTTTTCCTCTCCTTATGTTGTTTCAAATATACTGCTCGTCTATCACATGACAACAACCACTGGACTGAAATGTGACACATACAGCAAGAAAATTCCACTCGTCTTAGAGAAAACAATCAGTAACTTTTTGCCCATGTTTCCTGTAAAATAAAATGTGTACTCTTAGGATGCAAAAGGTTTATAATCATAAAAAGAAAAGTGGGGACAGATATGAGATCGAAGCTGACGTCACCCTCAGAGTCACTGCTACATAAAATCAAACACTGGCAAAATGTAGCGTATATGGATGTAATACAACAATAACATTCCCTCTGGATTCACCCACGCCTTCACTTATTGGCTATAAAACAACACAGACAGAATACTGAGTTACGCAGCAAAGCCCACAGTGACTGTGTGCTGTCTACGACCGGCACTCTCAGCCACAAGACGAGTTTTATTTTTACAAAGACACCACGTGACGTAACACATCGGCTAAACAACACGAGTCCACCAGCACAGAACGGCACCACTGAGACGCAGGGCTCGATGAAATGGAGGACAGGTCAAAGGTCATGTGACGACACAATGAGACCCAGTGAGTCGATGAAAACAGAGCGAAGAATGACCCGCAGATACATTTACATCTTACACGACATGAATATGTGGATTTATATTCACACCACAGTTACACAGTTTGACATGTTTGTGCCATTTCCTTTCTGTTGTGTTTTCAACAAAGGCTTTGGCATACGACTTCTAAAGCATTTACATTTCTCTCATCTGAGCAGCTTTAGTTTTTTAACCTCTGGATGCAGCACAAACACAGATTTATTTGCACCCTATGTGGTTGATGCTAGGTTCAGTTTGGGAGCACGGATATTGCACACACTTTAACTGTAAATTCTTACAACATACAAAACGCAGCAAATCTAAGACATAATTTCTGCCTGCTCACACTGTATTTGTTGCTTTTAATAAAACTAAAAGTAAGCAATCTCCTGCAGAAAAAAACAACAACAAGAAGGCCTGTCTTCGTAAAAAGTAGCTTACAGATGTTGGAGCTCCAGAGAAGACAACCTTGTACGGACGTCCAAGGCACACTGAAGTACGATAAAAGCCAAAAAAAAATCTTTCTAATGATATGTCTAGGTAAAGATTAAGCTAAGATTAACGCAGCTCACTGGGAGCTTTCATCAGGGCACCAAAGGGCCAACATTAGTAAGCTACTTAAGACAAAAATCTGCCTCATTCAATGCTCTAAATGAATATTCCCCATTTAAAATTCCCCAAATTCAACATAACACACATATGGCTTCCTCACATGAGCCAATGTTCACCTTGTGCATGTGTGTTTTCATTTCCACCAAGCAGCTGATCTCAGCGATCCTCCTCTCGTCAGAGGTGTATGTGAGATCATCTGCTGTGTGTTTGGAAGCAATGAAAACCCGCACACGCACACTCCTGAACCCTCTGCTGCCGAATCCTATTGTGCTATCACTGGTCACGTGAGGTACGGACTGTGAGGAGGGTTATAGGGATGAGGGGAGTAAAGGATTTAACAGCTGAATATTTCTCAGAGGAGAAGTTGCTCTAAAGGCAGAAATAATCTTATGGGTTAAATCTCAACAGAGAGAGCCAAATAAGTCTTTCAAGAGTGCAAGGTAGCTCATTTTAATAAAAATATGGATGACATTCATGACTTTTTGGATATCTAAAGAGTTACCTAAACTAGCTGCACCTCTATGACACTATGGCTGGGATTCTTTTTCAGCAGTTAGTAAAACAAGCCCCAGATTTCATAACATCGGCTACTTTCTTTTCTAACTTTGCACGGCTAGAAAAACTGTTATTATGTGGCTATGCCAGCTGACATTCCACTAAAGCATATGAATATGTCTACCTCCAGAGCAGCTCTGCCTTTGAAAAATATTTGCACAAGTAAAACTCTAATCTCCTGGGACTTGGAGTTGGCCAGATCACATGAGACTGCAATTCTCCGTCTGCTTTTTGAGGTCTTCCAGTGTGGCCTGGGCTTTGTCTTTCAGCTGGTCGATGTCCACGTTTTGGATGTTGGACAGCTGGCCCAGCACCGACTGCTTGTGCGTTTCCTCCTGGTTGTCCTCAGCGATCATCTTGGCCAGCTCCGTGGGCAACACCACATCGTCCCCCGCCTGCTGGATCTGGGTCTCATCTACCTCGTTCTGAGGTAGATATCCAACGGGACAGAAGAAAAGAGGGACAACACAGTTGGAACAAATGGTTTGACATGGTCAGGTAATCAGTCCCAAAATGCATTGTCTTAACGTTCCTTACAAAAGCAGAGCTGGATTAGTTTACCTTTGGTAGTCTGTACTTTTCCCGGAAATGACTTCTAACTGTGGCTCTCTCAGCTTTCTTCTGGGCAAAACTGGCTTCTCGTTCTTGTCTGCAAGAAAGGAGGAAAAATTGTTTACAGGCATAATTTTGTCAGCGACACTAAATATACAAATTTAGAATTCAGTTTCCAACCAAAGCTGGGAAATGCCTTTTTTAATCAACTGTGCACACTTTCACCTGTGGGAAGATTTGGAATAGTAACACTAACTCCACCCCCCACACATTTAATATCACCATAATGTTACAAACAAACCATGCATAGTATCTGAAAATGAAGAAATCCAAAGTCATGGTGCTGTTGCATCTCTGCTTTCTGTAAGGCTCCTGCTGGATTTGGACCTTGGAGGACTTCAGTTTAGCATTTCCATGCAGGAGCGGATCTTCCTGCAGGCAACATAGGTGGCCTCTTGGGGCGCCTCTTAGAGGGGGGTTGGGTGCCTAAAATATCTGCCCACTAAAACCTTTTCACTGCAGCCAGTCTGTTGTTGGGGTACTGCCTCTAGTTCATCAGTGAATGATCAGTACAGTCAGTACTTGCTCTTAGAGTAGGAGAAAATGAAAAGGCAAAAGCGTAGTTGCCTTAGTTGTTTGTGTTGATTTCTCATTTGCTCTTGTTCTTTTTTGTTGTACATACAATAATTACAGAAGACAATAATATTCTTTTATTTCTGTTTTGTGGGACTGGTGTAGGTGGAGGTGGGGGCTCCAGGGGAAGCTTGCCCAGGGTGCCGAATGTGCTTGGTCCGGCACTGTCTCCTCACTACTTTAGCTGTGCAGCGTTTAAGGCAAATTTAGGTTTAAGGCAAGCCATCTACTAAATGAATGCTGACACTCCAACCATCTCCATAATCGCCTAAAGTCTGATCCTGCATACAAGGGAGATACTGAGGGGGTTCTAAATTTCCACACATCTGTCTTGGAGAAACAAAATAAACAAATATTTATCTGCTAACCTGTTGTCATTTGGCTTTTTAAAGCTCACTCTTCTTCACAATCCAGCCTACAGCCTGTGATGCCTCCAGCAGAGGGCAGACAACAGGCTGCTGGCGGTTCTCTCTCCACTCAATGTCATGGGAATATTTATGGCTTCAGTTTAGTTCATAATTGTCCCTCATAAATTTCTAAATTTGCTGAAAGGCCTCTGACATCATGAGTCAACAACATGACATAATGCTTCACAAACTTGCTCATGTGGCCTGAAGCCAAACATAGCATGAATACAGTGACAGAAGACCACATTTCATTAGAGTCAGTGGAATACAGTAGGTGCTTACAACAAAGTAAACACTATAGATGGTATTTGTCAGTGCTACAGTGGTAGAGGTTGCATCCTATGCCCAGAAGGATCACATCAGCAGTTGATCTAAAGGCGGGGGGACACTGGAGGACCAAGGGCATGGTTTGCAAAGTGTTTGTACCCAATGTGTCAGGGGAAGGACGTTTTCTCTGGAGACGCGGCATTCATGGTGCCGTCCATGTGAGCCCGAGTTCACTTTGTATAAACATGATTGGGCCAAACACGGAATGGCACATGGGCCCATGTAGCGCTCACTTGCAGCCAATGAGCAGAGCTTTGTGTCTTTCCCTCTCAAGGGCATCAGATGACCAGGGATGTCAGTGTGGCCCGGGTGCTGAGGGTGATAAAATGTCTACATGTGACATGCCAGTGTGAGCAACTCATCCCCCTCCCCAACCTTATTCTGCTTCAATCCGAGCAGTATGGGCCTCTCTGTGATCTATGCTCATGTTTAGCACCTCTGACTAATAACTCACTTCCACTGAAGGTCACATTATGACGGCAGAGCGTTAAACATCTCGTCATGCCTCCTGTAGAGCTCAGTGGGCTGAGCTGAGTGTTAATACCGCTAGACTTAAGACTTCACTTCCCACTCATGCTTAAAAATGTCTGCACATTACACCATGAGGCACTTTGGATACAAGTGTTCATGAAATGTGTTATTATATATCATTACAATGCCTGTGACTGCTAACAGCTGAAATATATAATCACAATCTACCATTTTTCTGTAAAGCTGTGGTCTGAATTCTTTATTCCACATTATTAATTTATGGTAACATATTCTATGGCCAGGACAGTGAACATCTGATATGTGATGTGGAGTTCTGCTCTAAAGGAAGCAGCACACAAATCAATAGCGAGTTGCTGTCTGCTGGGTGAACTCTGTTTGGCAAATGACCTTGTTGTTACCTTCTATCGCCCCTCAGTGCGCTCAGGAAATAAACACCATGACCAATATGTAAATTGGGAAACATTAACAAAGAACTCATTTTTGCAGGTGAGACACAGAGCAAAGACTTAAATGATGAAAAGCCAGCATGGCTAAGGAATTAAAAGGGGCACAGCTGTGAATTCAGCTTTAAAAAATTAACTAAAAAGCAAAATTTAATAGATAAAATAGAGGTCATGCCATTCCACATATAATTTCCCACATTTACAGGCTCCAGTGCATTTGTATAATGTAAAGAAATAGTAACCATTTTGAGTAGTAACTTATATATGAATAATGAAAGTCAAAATTAGTTCATAATGTAGGTTGTTTGCCCTCTGATCACATCCAAACAGAGGTTTTACTTTACCCACTTTATTTACCACACAGCCTGATTCATTATTCAGCCGCACGCACAGCATTAGGAGCATGTCTCGCCCCAAGCACGGATCCCTGTAGACATTTCCGTGGAAGAATGATTCCAGGAATCCTAAATTAAAAACGGCGCTACACAATTTGCCGAAGAGACAGAGAGCTCCCTGGGCGAGAGGAGCAGCTGTGTGTGGAGCGCTCATGTTATTCCATTGATGCGTAAAAAAGCGCGCGGCGCACTGGGAGCGCTCTGCTATTTACACACAAATACGCGCTGTTTAAATATGCCATGCCTTCTCGACACATACTGTGGGTTTTTCATCACAACTTCACAATCACAAGCTTCAATCATTGCCTTACTTTTCTTCCTCTAACTGTTGCTGATATTGCTCAAATTCCTCTTGAGTCATCCCCTGCGCGGCGGCGTCTGATTTCTCAGCTTCGGGTTTCTCCTCCGTCAGTCCGCCTGTCAGGTTCTTCAGCTGTCCCCCAACCATGTGTTTCACCATGAAAGCCATGGCTGCGCGTCCGAGAGTCCTCTATTTGATCTGCTAAGAAGTTGGAGGCTTTGATGCGCTCTTGGATGGAGCGGCGAAGGTGGATGTATATCCGTCAAGTGACGCTTAATAAACCAAAGCACATGTAACTTTCAAAGGTTCGGTGAGCGCAATTAAACCGGGGGAGAAAAAAATACTCCAACGGCGCGTCGGAAGCAGTTTCAGCACCACTGGCCCTGGACAGCTCCGCGCCGTGAAGGATGGAGAGGAGCTGCTCAGCTATGAGTCAACAAGTTTGGCGCTGAACTCTACCAATCCTGTGACTCCGTCCGCAGCCACCACTCCCTCCACCCAATCCCAGGCACCGCCGGACTGGGTGTGCGCTTGCATGGCGCGCGCCGGCATCGTGGGCTGCTCCCGTGAGACAAACAACACGTGACGAGCCTCAGTGTCTCCTGGCTGTTTTGGTGCCTCTGTCTCTCTCAGGGTCATCTGCGCGCTGGAGCCTAACAGTTTGTCAACACACAAAGAGCTTCCTAATTGCAAATTAGTCAAATGACTGTCTGTGAACCCACGGCATGAGTTCGGTTTATCAGCCTAATCACTTAGAAATGCTGTCTTCCCTTGTAGGGTTTCTATGGTGTGGGCTATACAAACGAGCTCATTTCTACTGAAATGATGGAGCGTGTGTTCTGCATCCCTCAGTCTGAGCACACCCTCCATCCATGCGCGTTTAATGCCCTTGTAAATATTCCTTAGCCCCAACATTAAGGAACTGGAGCTGACATCCTAAAATTAGAAATTTTGTCTCCAGTTGCATCACCATAATACTCCTGTAGTGACTCATGTATCTGTAGTCACCACAAGTGAGTTTAAAATATTAGTGTCTTATGCTTGTTAGGCCTCCTATAGGATTTTCACTGCTACTTCCTCTCATGTTTCTGTGTTTGTGTGTCTTTGATGGGGTAGGCGGGTGAATAGTTCAACTTCCATCACCAGAAAAGATGATTTATAAAAAGTCTGGGCGGTTCTGGATGACACTGTGTGACGCAGTGTTCAGCTGGAAAGCCTCACTTCTAAAAATATGACCTACATGTGTGTATGTGAGGAGCATTTTAAATCTCTCTCTTTCTCTCTGTGTGAGATTCTTGACATCCAAAGTGTGAAAAGGAACTTTGATTACAAGTCAACAACTTGAGCGTCCTGATCCTCGCAGCAGTCTGACACAGAGTCTGGCCTACTTTCCCCAGTCCCTGTGGATCAGGGGAGACAGAGAGCGTCTCAGTGTCTTTTTGTCACAGGCTTAGAGAGGCCCTGTTAGCCTATACCTGCCTCGCTTTTAAATCTCTCTCCAACTTCAAAGCTGCCACCAGTAAATAGATTGAAACGTAATGCAGTGAATAAGATCAAAACTGTAATCTCTGTGAAATTTAATAAAAAGAAAGAATTTGCCTAACCAGCATGTTTCAACAGCAAATTATATCTTTTCGCTTTTGATTTCCACAGCCATGGAATCTTTTCCCAGCCCAGGTCTCACTCACTTTTTTTGTATGGATTATCACTGAGCCCTGACTACAGGTACTCCAGTAGGTACACAGCAGGAGGCTTTAATCCAAGATGATGTAAATTACACACACACAGGCTTAATGGTGAAAGTCATACATTTCAGGAAAGAGAACTACAGCCTTCACATGATGACATGTTCTGGTAGCCGAGCGTGAAAGTGAAAGTCCTTTTCTGCAGGAGCTTCTATTAGAGGTGCTGTGTTTATTGGCAAGAGTATGGAGGTATCCATACAAAAGCACCAAACCTATGACATATAAATTCACCCCCATCCTGTGATATAGTGTCATCTCTGTCATCAGCTGAGGCACTCAAATCTCCCCATCTTTAAATTCTTCACTTTATCAGCGTGGTCTCTTTAGAGTTGTCTGAGGGTCTTTTTTTTTATCACAGTGCCATTTATTGAATAACAAATTCCTGGGATTCATGGAGCTTGCCACTTGATAGCTGGTCGTGGTTGATTGGCGTGTTGTCAGCTGATGATGGTATGAACAGACGTGCGACTTTGTTCCTTGGCATGTGGGGGAGCCTTGTTTGATCTGTGATGGCAATGTGCTGGTTGGCTGCATGTTGCTCACAGACTGATGCTGGACAGTGGTAGCAGTGCCGGATCTAGCACGTTCAGTGCACTATGCAGCCTTTCCAAATACGTGGATAACACGCAAATTATTGGCTCATACTTAGGATATGTAAGAATTGTGGTTCATTACTTTTTCGTAGGAAAATGTACAAGCAGTGCTTGAGAACAACCTGACTAGGTGGACTAGAGGTCGCACCCCTACTACAGTTTGACCATTTAGCATTAGATCTTTAGCTCATTGTCCCTTATGTTCCATTGTTTGCATGTCAAAAAAGAGCTCTTCAGAGTTTGGTTTTGAGTTGGTCTGGCTCTTGTGAGACAGTTCCAGGGACATGATTCATGTGTGGAAATGTGTCTGATATCAGAGGAGTTGCTAATTAGTGGCCACTTGTGAGCCCAGTGGAACTAGACGATCACTGATGATGGCTGGACGACTGAGTCAAATAAAAACTGCCTATCATGCCAGTTGGGCCAGCCAATGTAGGTTAGCCTGAAGCAGATGTAAATACTTTGCTTGGGTGAGAGACAGATTCAAAAGCAGTTTAAAGGTACATTAGGTCAAGGTTAGAGACTGCCTTTCAGAGGGGCTCAGGAGATCTATAATGGCACAGCCTGATACTAATGCATGATGTAATGATGGGTCAAAACATCAAACATCATTTAACTTGAACACTGGGCTTCCATAATAAAGCTCATCCAACTTTTGGCACAGTTCAACATGTGTATTGTTACCTGCAAAGATTCTGTTACATTTGAAAGCTGCATTTTCTACTCATGCTATGTACATACAAGTCAAATGAATTTAAATGAATTCTTCACATGAAATTAATGCCTAATGAAAGCTATAGCAGACTGTTACACAGTTTGGTGCCATTATATCGCACATTCACCCGATATTAATCCAAAATGCCAACATAGGTAGGGATTCGTAAAAATCTGCTTAGAGGTGTAGAGTGTAAGATTTAGGGAGATTTATTGTCCATTTGTCATTGCAGACCACATTGTTCAGGAGGTTTTTTCCAGGAGCCTAAATATCCACAGAGGTCTCTTCCTCTCCAAAACAAATCGACTAGGTGAATAAAACTGAAGAAAGTAGTTTCACGCTACAAATGTTTCTCCTGTGCTGTTTGGAACATTGCTATTCCACCACCTGCTAATGTGTGCTCACCTCATTTCTGATCTAGACTCTCAGGAGGTTTTTAATGAGCGATGAATTATCTGCAAATGTCTCCTCTTCATCAAATCTATCACAAATGGTAATTCAAAGTGGTAAAAACACAGAATAAAGCAACTTCACGTTAAAGCTCTCCTTGTGGAGGGGCTGCAAATTACGGTGGCCAATGTAAAAACAGGAATTTTGTTTGTGGCTACTGTAGAAACATGGCAGTGCAACACGGCGATCTCCATATGGACCTGGTAAATGGACCTGCATTTGTATAGCGCCTTTCTAGTCATCTAGTGACCACTCAAAGCCCAATCCAGCCCCATTTCCTGCGTTTGACTTGTGCTTTAAGTTGTTGTGTGGTTTGCCAGAGCTCTTCATTTGTTATTGTATGACACTTGTTATGTTACATTTAATTTCTGCCAGTTTATCAGATGCTGAAATAAGAATGACCTAACACTCTGTTGTGGTTTCTAAAGAAAATGTCACCATCAGCTGTTTGTTAAATAAAACATGTGGCATTTAAATGATACCTTTACAGTTAAATGCAGAAAAAAACCCAACATTAGTCACAGTACCTGATTCAGAGATAGGCTCGTGTTAATGCTCCCTGACTCCTGCTTGTGCTCAGTTAATTTTACCGCCTACTGTAATGTGACAATTAACAGTTAGGGTCTGTGTTATGCATGTATGAAGCATAAGTGCATGCAAAGCCTTCACACAGATGTTTACTGCATGGCTGCACGCAAACCTGACATGTTAGTTGCCCTTACTGCATAAACATCTCTGTTTAGCCTTCAGAAGTGTTTTTCTGTCAAAATATCATTGGTGAAAAAAATAAGTCATGAATAATGTAGAAAAACAATGCAGATGTAGAACACTGATAAAAAAAAAACCTAGAGATTGTTCACGAAAGATGGAAAACATGTGACCTTTGAATAAAAACAAGAAGACTGTTTGAATCACAAGGAAAGAAAGGTTACAGAAGCATGACATACTGTGGTTGTTGTGAGGCAGGAGGGATCACAGTGTGAGTCAACATAACCGAAAGCATCGTGCTGGCTCCCGCCCAGTCACACTTCCAGTCTGGTTACACTTGATCTTCTAGGATTAGGAGCCTGTGTGGGATTGGGAGAGATGGGTTTATGTACACCATCACACACACTCGCTGATCCTCAGCAGCCGAGTATTACACCTTTGTTTCTTTAGTCAAGGGATTAGACTCATCAAACAAATGTGCCCTGCAGCAACAAGAGAGTTTAAAGTCACACAGGCGTAGATGACGCCATTAGCAAGACACCGGGATGTCTGTCTTAAGGAACACAGTGTGTGAGTGGCGCCCCCCTCGTGAGATGACAAAATATCACGCTAATCCCATTAGAAGTGAAAAGTGCTCTGTGTGCTCGACGATAAAAACTAGTTTTTGTTATCAAGAAAACGTCTGAGGCCATTTGGATAGTCTGATGATTTGCCGAGATTTATTTCTCCCTCCGTCAGCTCCTGACCACAGATCGAACAGACAGGTGGGGTCACAGCAGCAAGGCACCATATGGTGGCAAGCGAGTCACCCCAGCAGCGGCGGTTTGATGCCCCGCAGGCTGTCTAGGAGGTGTTGAACTACACTGCATGTCAGCATGGTAACTGTCCCCCTTAGCTAACATCAACTACTTCCTCATGAGCTGAATATCATGGCTGTTCAACAGAAAAAAGACCATTTAAACTTTTGAACCTGACACCTTAAGCTGCGTTAAACTGGGTCTAAATCTGGTTTGTGTAAATGTTGTTGGACAAGATGTGTTTTTTCATACTACCTGGGCATACTGGCCCTTTAATGCCGTATTAATAACCAAGTCTCACTCCAAAATTGTCGAAATCCGCGGCTTGGTCGGTGACTTCCAGTGTCAGACATTGATGAAAAAAGCTGTCCTTTTATGTCAGTATGATACGTGGCCTGTCACCGTTATTGTTTAACGGCACTTGGCTGCATCAAGGGCAAATGCAGTGGGACAACAATGAAAGTTAGGGCAATAGGGCAGCCGGGAGGAGTGGTGGGCGGGTCCAACAACTACTGACATTCACCCGGGAGGCCAGCATTCGCCTCCCGTAAGAAACCAAACCACCTGCTTTTGCTGCCAAAATCCAACCATGTGGGTGTTGGCAAAACGTAACCACATACGTTTGTTGTTGAAGGAAAAAAAAGTCAATTCGCAGTGTTGTACCAACGTAGTGCGTTTATTTTGAAATAGTCTGTATTTAAATGGTAAATTTCCTGTGAAAACAGAGGTGTATTTTGAAAAGACATAATGCATGTAACAGCCTGAAGTTGACACAGCGTCTCAGAATGTCAACAACAGACACACCCAGGGTACCTTGCACATCACATGTAGACGTGGAAAGTCCATGATCAAACTGCGATGCATGATGAGGTCTGAGTGAGAATGTGTTGATATTAAGGCTAGTTGCAAACTTGGCTTGTGTAAATTTTGCCTTTGATATTTCTTACTGTCACCCCAGATCTAAAAGCTTTTGCTTTCTTTTACACTCAGCTGCTTATATTAAAGGTATAATAAAGGAACACACACAAAATGATCATTTGTATACCAATCACTCACCCTGTGTTACGTTGCATCATGAAGAAAACATTGTTTTGCTTGCATGCCTCCACAGTGAACGAAGAATCCAAAAACTGAAAGAAATTCTCAATGAATTGGAATAAAAGGGCCAGCAAAACTATGTTAAACATTCATTTACAAACTGTCACACAACTCGTAAAGAATAATAAGTCTCATTTCTCCAGCCATATGCTCAGCACTTCCCTAACACATGCATTTGTACAAAAACCTTACTATTCAAAGCACTTCCTCATCAACAGTCTCACGCATTGACGAATGAATGAGCGGAGTTCAAGGTATGTGGAAGTGTCTTCAGTAGTAGGTTTTACGCCGCCCCGTTACCTCAATTCATCAAGAATTTTCTCCATTTTTGGTTTCAACGTTCACAAATTCAGCGTAACACAGGGTAAGTAACTGATATACAAATGATCATTTTGTGGGTGAAGTATTCCTTTAATACTGTATTTCTATTGGAGCATGAACTCAGCAGATACAATCTAACGTACTCTCTTTCCCAGCTTGTTACAATAACCTTTGATGAGGAAATTCTATAATCCATCCAATGTATTGACATTTTTATTATTGCTCAAAACTCGTCAATAAACAAGATACCAATATGAAAAGTATTCTGAGTAACTGATGTTTGATCTTTTATTGTATTTTGAATTCAACAAAGCATTGTTTTTTCTATTTCAGTATAGAAATGTTTACACTTTCACAGAGGGGCAGTGGTGTCTAAATGAGTCTTTTAATACAGACACAAAAAAAATACATTTACAGGGAAAAATGGCAACTGAAAACAGGAACCCAGACTGGGATTTAAATTACACATTGGCATGGTTGAAAGTGTGAAAAGAAGCTGCTAAGAGACACACTGTGTGAAAGAATTCACAGCAGCAAGTGCGCAGATCAAAAGTGAGAAAGATGAAACACAAATGTTCAGAGAATTGGCTGAAATAGGTTGTGAAATTGGGTGTGAACTGAAAAAAAGGCCCAAAATGGTCAGAAACATTGCCGAACAGCTGCCTCCGAAATTGCAATCCAGACGGCTCTGGGACTGTAATGCAGGAATCACAAAGACGAATCATAACGGAAATAAATGGAACTGTTGAGAGACATTGTTTGCCGTGAACTTTGCCACAACACTGAAGGCTGCAGTATGTCCTCTGCACACTCTTTACAGTGTTTTATGAAAGCAGAAACACACAAAATGAATGATCACCTTTTCTGTGATGCTGATAACAAAATGATACAGTAGTGTTTCTCATAAACCGTTTAGAGAGGACAACACCAGCTGCTGAGGAAGCCTCATCAAGAGAAGATGGAGAATTAACAACAGGATATCAAACATGATTGTAACACATTGACAGTGAAAAGTTAAAGGATCTGTCAATGACATTAAAAACATTAATATAGCAGCAAACAACTATAGTGGAGTAATGGCGTCCTGAGAGAAGACTGAAGTCATGCTGCCTCTCTGTGGGGTGTAATACGAGCTTCTCTGTTTGTTGCTGTGGTAGACGGTCCAACTGTGTATACGAGTCCTTGTAAGTTTGTATCCCACCAGCTTCCTATTGCCGCCTCTCCACACTGCACTCATACAGCAGTTACAGGCGGTTACAGCTGATAATGGCAATGGCATTGTCACAAAAGTGTAACACCCACTCTCTGGTCATCCCCCACACACCTGTCGGCACTGTTGCCATTGTTAGCACTGTTCCTCCTGTTAGCACTGTTAGCTGTTAGCCACCGGCTGATCCACCTCCATGTTGAGAACCATGCGCAGACAATCCCAGCTTAGACGGTATATCATAGATATGTTTCGAATGTTGTGTAGAGCTCCTTTGAAGTAACTCAGGACAGAACTTCCTTTCACCAGACTTCAGAGACAGAAGCTAGATCAGGAACCTACACCAAGGATACTAAACTTGCTTTGTCTGGGGGGCACTTTTGCAAAATGACAGGAGGTCAGCAAACAATACCTGTATTTTTTGTTAGACATATGTATGAATATCAGTTAGTATAAATGAATTGCCTGTTATTAACTCACCAAGAGTCAAATCCAGTTGCACCACCCCCGCACAGGTCAGGTGTATGCAGGGGTGTTTCTAGAATTTGAAGACATCTGGGACTTAGCCTGGACCTTTTCTGGCAGATCATCTCCGGAGCCTTTGTGCTCCACTGTCTCTCAGATTAACTCATATCACAGCGGTGCCTGGACAGCGTGACGTGTGTGGTTGTGCTGCTGCCGTGGTCCTGCCAGATGCCTCCTGCTGCTGCTGCCATCATTAGTCATTAGTCATACTTCTACTGTTATTATACACATATGATTATTGTCACACATGTATACTTTACTACTTTCAATAATGTTGTTGTAAGCTACTGTCATTACCTGCATCTATCTCTCTCTCTCTCTCTGTCTCATTGTGTCATACGGATTACTGTTAATTTATCATGTTGATCTGTTCTGTGCGACATCTATTGCACGTCTGTCCGTCCTGGAAGAGGGATCCCTCCTCAGTTGCTCTTCCTGAGGTTTCTACCGTTTTTTTTCCCCGTTAAAGGGGTTTTTTGGGGAGTTTTTCCTTATCCACTGCGAGGGTCATAAGGACAGAGGGATGTCATATGCTGTAAAGCCCTGTGAGGCAAATTGTGATTTGTGATATTGGGCTTTATAAATAAAATTGATTGATTGATTGATTGATTGATCTTCTGAAATTATTATTATTATTTTTTTTATAAACAAGCTCTTTTTTGAGGCTCCTTTTACACATAAAAAACCTCTGTGTGAGTCAGTTACTTTCCATTATTAATTAGGAAAAGGTCAGTGGGTCACCTGGCACCCAATCACAGACCAGATTTGGCCTGCAGGCTGTAAATTACATGTGATGGACCTACACAAATGTCAGGGTTGCCAGGGAGTTACAGCCTTAGATGTGGAGCTGCTTAATGGTTTGGGCCTTAGTTCCATTTAATGGAGTTCTTAATGTCTCATGCTGTGATATTTTAGATAACTCCAATACTTTTAGGACGGCACTTTACTGTTTCAACATGACAGTGCCCTAATGGACAAGGTGAGGTTAATAAGGAAATGGTTTTCACAGTTGGGTGTGGAACAACTTGGCCAGCCTGCAGAGCCCTGACCTCAAGCCCATCTAACACAACAGACGAACAACAATGCTGACTGTGAACCCTGTGAACCTGATCGCCCAACATCCAACACCCAACATGGTTCAGTCACACAGTCCTCAGACTTCTTATCTTGTGTGCCACCCCGTCAGCCACTGATTTGTTTTCTTACTTACCTGCAATCCCATATGTACACTTCCTGCAAACTGCAGTGCTGTTATAATACTCTCATTTACACGCACATAGGCACACATCTGTGTAATATTTCTGTTCTCAGCCGGCTCTTGAACAAGTCTTGTTTAATCCACACAGTGCATTAAGTGTTCTTTATTTTTCTCTAAAACTGCTGGGAACCTGTTAAAACCACTTTAAAGAAACAAGCCTACATCAAATGCAGCAGCTCCTATCTTCATGTATGCACGGACTAGTATTAATATTAGCATGCTCCACTTATGTGCATTCAAATGCATGAACTTGTATTAGTGTAAGTAGCTCTGGTGGGTTAAAACCTTATAAGCATTGCAGCTTTATTGCCCTGCTGTACCCGCTGGGCTACAAAGTGGGCTAAGTCGCTGCACAGTGAGACAGCTTGTGATATCATCTGTGTGCAGGATGTCAAATGATAAAAAGGAGGGGAGGGGATTTTTATCCACATTTAGTTAAGTTGTTAAAATGACCCTTAGCTGCAGCTGTTATCCAGCTGAAGAATTATGAGCAACCAATAGAAGAAGTGTAAATGAAATGCTATGACAATAATGAGAGAGATATTAATGTGTTATATAAGGAAAATTGTCACGAGACATTTTTATTTTCAGGAGAGAGAAATGAAAAGGTCCATGGGTGAGATCTGAGTCCATATTATGAGCATATTGCTGCTCAGCTCGCTCAGGCGCTGTAATGTCTCTGCTTATGTAGCTTTTCTTTCCCCTCATACTTCCTTTACACCTCTCCCTCACTGCTCTCACACATTTGCTTTACTCTCTGCCTCTCCCCTCTTCTAACCCTTCCTTCTTATCCTCCCTCCCTCCCTCAAATCCCTAGCATCCTCCCTCCCCTCCATCCTTCCATCCCTCCCCTGTCTTCACTGCCTGATTTAGACCTCTTGCCTGAGAGGAACATCAGAGCACAATGGGTTAGTGCTGGCTGAGCTTAAATGGAATGAGGAAACCGGAAAATTCTCTTTCATGAATAGATGCAAACAATCGGCAGTGTGAGAGTGAGCGAAGGAGAGAAGGATGAGATCATGCAGGCTGGGAAGTAAGAGGAGTGAGACAAGGATGGAGAAAAATGCCTGCTGAGATAGCTGGAGATGGGGTGAAGGTCAGTGGAGAGAGGGGGCAGCAGGGAGTGACAAAGAATGATGAAGGTTTTTAATTCCAAAAGCCATTTCACAACAAATTGTTTCGTGACATTTGTGGCTTAATAATAAACTGTAGTTAATCACATTCTTGTGTGTGTGGAGTTTTTAGGAGAAAGGTCCTCAATTTGCAAATACTTTTTAATAACACTCTGAGACACTGAGATTTTAGTGTCTGTGAGGACACAGTCTCTGAATAATTTCTCTACACTCACACTTATTTCAGTTAAAAAATAGTCCATCCACTTCAATTTAAAGCCAACTTAATGACACTGAAATTTTTTTTTATAATAATATACATGATGGATGGTAGCAGTTTAGCTAGATAGTAAATGTTCTTCGACATGTGACACATGTCGAGGTAATTCGCAATTTGCGTCCACTAAAAGGGCTTGTTTTGCCATTGATAGGCTCAGATTATTATTCAAGGTGTTTTACAACATTACAGAAAGGATTCCTACAGAGACAGATCTTTTGGTTCAAGATAAAGATGCTTTTTGTTGAACCAGAAACAGCCCCAACATCACTATCGGCAAACCCAACAGACTCCATTTAAATAAACTGTAATTTTATCAATGTAAAACAAACCACATTTAAAGTCAACAGAAATATAATAGAACTCACAAAAAAAAACAAAAACGTTTTGGTTTGTCTTTCCACTTCGGTTGAAACAATCCCTTAGATCAACATGTGAGACATGAAAATACACTGGCTCTATACATGTTACAATTACTATTACTTAATTATTTTTGTTTAAATGCAGTCTGCTGGTTTTGGCAATAGCAATTTTGGGGCTGTTTCTGATTAAACAAAAAGAATCTTACTTTTTAAGAAAAACATCTATCTTTGTAGGGATCCTTTTTCATGACGTTGCCAGACACTAAACAAACTGAGCCTGTCTGGGGCAAAAACAAGCATTTTTAGTGGACATACACTGACTCTGCAGCATTGGTTATTGATTACACTGGAGCCTGTTTTGCTGCTGTAGCCTACCCAAGTTACCTTTTAATATTAAGGCTGTAAAAAGTAAAAATGAGACTGTAACTTTAAAAAAAGAAATAATACAACTGTCCTCTTTACTTATTTTTACCTCACAACACACAATAAAACAATAGCTAATTAGCAAATTTTAGCTACTGTTGGCAAACTTACAACAAAACAATCGCTAACTACCTAATGTTAGCAACTGTTGGCAACTCTCAATACCAAGTACGCCAAGTTCGGACTTGCGCACTTGGGAGTTCGGACTTGGCAAGTTCAACTTGGGAGTACAAACTCAAGGACGGCTGGTCTGTGAGAAATGCATTCTGAGATATCTGGCTGTCAAAAGTCCACACAAGTCACCTCCCGATGCATCCCCAATGGAACAGGCAGAGCAAATTCACATTTGGGCATTTGGACTGTGCTTGGCTGGATGCAGACTTTGAATTGGCCCATTGGTTCGACATCCCATTGTTCCGACCATATTAAACTCATTGTTCCGAAGTCCCATTGTTCCGAAATCATCATGATGCCCTGTGGTTAAGGTCTGGTTAGGTTTAGGCACAAAAACCACTTGGTTAGGGTCAGGAAAAGATCATGGTGTGGGTTAAAATGAAATAAAAAGTGACAAACACATAAGCCATGAGCCTGCTCCGCCTCAAGCCTTTCCCAGCTGACCCAGAGCCGGTTGCGGCGCACCATACGCCCGCCGCGAGCCGTTCAGCACCGCGGACAGTCGGACTAATGGGATGTCGAACCAATGGGCTGTCGGACCAATGACATGGACCCACAGTACTTGGGCTGCGACTGATGGCGTTTCACAAGTCCACAACAACACAAGTACAGACAAGAACGCAGATTGAGAAACGCCTTTACAAACAAAACAATAGCTAACTAGCTAATGTTAGCTTACCTAAACTTACAATCAAAACAATAGCGAACTAGCTAATGCCAATTACTGCTAGCAAACTTACAATCACAACAATCGCTAACTAGCAAATGTTAGCAACTATTGGCAAACTTACAATCAAAACAATAGCTAACCAGCTAATGTTAGCTTCTATTAGCTAAACTTACAATCAAATCAATAGTTAGCTAGCTAATGTTAGCTACAATAGCTAACTAGCTAATGTTAGCTTCTGTTATCTAAACTTACAATCAAATCAGTAGTTAGCTAGCTAATGTTAGTTACTGTTAGCAAACTTACAATCACAACAATAGCTAATTAGCTACTGTTAGCTACTGTTAGCAAGCTTTAGATAGATATTGCCAATCTGCAACTCAATAACATCGCAACTCATCAAATACCACTGGTTTGTCAGTGGACCTACACATCATAATGTGACACATTTGGTACACCCCTGCGTTAGTTTTGGACGTTTAGGGACAGCATGAATTTATGCTCGTTACGAGCATTGTGCTTTTCAAAATACACATGTAGACCTACAGTTTATGCTCTTTACATTCATACCGTCTTTTTCAAAACAAAATGTATAAGGAAGGTAAAACACTTTGCTTCTAGGTTTATTTTCTAGATTTAGGCAACAAAAGTATGTTGTTAGGGTTAGAAACCAACTTCATGGTTTGTCTTTAAATTCACAAGGGAAATGAATGGCAGGCTCCCGGGTGAAGGTTGGAAGTTTGTTTGACCCATCCCCCTGCCCTATACAGACTTTGTCGCTCTTTATATCATGGCAGCATTACATACTCACACTGCCCAGTGCGTATCATACTGCAGAGAAGACTGCCTCTGTGCATCCACGTCTGACGCCGACTTCCACTGAGAAAGCGGTGGTATTTGACAAGTTGCCCGCTGCCTCTAAAACTGTTCACCTTGTGTGTATCATACCGCCGTGAAGGGTGTGTCTGTGAGTCAGTGTCTGATGCCCACGTCACTGACAAAGCGGAAGTATTTGATAAGTTGGGAGTGCTGTAACTGATATTACTGAGTCATTTCTGTCAAGTCAGTCACTTAATAGTGATTTATTTACAGTGAGACTTTGTAACTTTTAAAAGGACAAAGGATTCAATAGTTCTCTTACAAATGATTGAAAGTTGAATTAATAAGCAATAAAACACAGCCCTGATCAATTCAATACACTCAGGGGTTTGCATACTGCTGCTTCAGCCTTATTCAGCCTAGTAAGACCATTAGCTTATGTGGCCATAAAGCAATACATTAGGTAGGTATTTCTATGTAACTGGCATGACTGAGTCCGTTTTTTGACTTTATGACTCTTCTCTACTTGTGCAGTGGTTATACTACATTTTAGCATTGACCTGCAGTTGTCACTCTTGGCCAATATGGCCAACAAAAGTTACATGGGCTTGCTTTCTGCAGTTTGGGCACAGATAATATGACCTCTTAAGATGTCTGTCTTGAGGTGGCAAAGGCTGTGAATTAAAATCAAACGTGATATGACTCCACTCTGTAGAAGTGTATCATTAATTTTAAACAGAATTGTTTTTTATCTAATTTTCATTTACTTTGTCCACACCTATTAGGCTAAATGCAATTCTCAATGGACTCATTACTCACTGCAGACTTTATAGGCTACTTCATATTTCCCATGATGCAGGATGCTCCATCTTCTCCAGCATATCTTGTCATCTTGTCGTGACCCTGAGGTCTGCCTGAAGCCTCATCCTCCATCTGTTTCTTGTGTGGTAGAGTTATAGTTTCACTGTTTCTCTCTCTCTCTCTTTCTCTCTCTCTCTCACACACACACACACACACACACACACACACACACTCACAGAAACAGTCACAGATGCACATAAACAAGTCTCAAAAACATCTTCTGGCAATTAGCTACATCAGCAACGGCAGCTACGATGGGGGTATTGGTGTTTAGAGGATACTCATGTCTTTATCTGCTGCTTTAACATACACACACGCACAGACACACACAGACACACACACACACAGACACACACACACACACACACACACACACACACACACACACAGATTTCCCCATCTCCCCACATGCGCAACCATGTCAGCAACATGCATCCCTTTCTCCTTGTTACATAACTCCCCTCCCCCATCAGCACAATGAGAAGTTACGACAGAAGTTATGACCCCAAGTCTGTAACACGCTCCTCACTCCTGTTTCTCCTGCAAACACACACGCACATATACTGGCACACACACACACAGGCTTTGCTGTCACTGGAGCGATGACGTTCTCCGGCACAGAGTCACATGCAGTTGAGTCACAGCAGAGCTCGGCTAGTATTTACATTCAAATAAACACAGTCTTGGTGTGTTTACACTATGAGCACCAACTCCCACAGTTTGACCCCAGAAAACCTGCACTCTGGCCTGTCTTTAAACTGGCTAACCTCCCCCCAAAAATGGGAATTCTAGGATTCAAAGCAAACAAAAGAGAGTAGAGGGCAGAGAAGAGTGCGTCTGCCTCAGGAATGAGAGCGATTTTCTGGATTTCTGAGAGCCTTATGGCAAAGACGTGCTGCCTGCAGCCACTGCAGTCCTAACTGTCTGCCACACTGACCCAACTTCCGCCAAAATGTCCTCACTGACCATGTGTGTGTGTGTATTTGTTCGCCTTTGCGTGCAGCCTCTCTGTCTGTCCATTCACTGGAAGGTTCTGAGCACTGATGTTTACACGGTCTCAGCGGACACAACCAATCTGAGAACAGCTGAACCGCCGCAAACACAAGGCCTTGTGGAGTTGGGAGAGATCAGAATGGGGGCATCCTTATGCGCTCATATGTGCTATAAATAGGTGTCCGACATTTGTTTCCAATCATGCAAATGGCGCTTTATGAGCTTATTAACAGCAGCATGCAAATTGTGTGTTTAACTCTAACTCATTATGGTCGGAAGCATGTGCATTTTACTACGTCATGGGGGGAACAAAAGCAGATTAAACATTTAGCTCTGCCCACTCAAACTACCAGATTTAACACATGATCTGAAACTACCTTGTGTTTTTTATATGCTAAACGTTTGTCAAATTTTATCTCTCCCGTCAGCAGACACTAAAATGTCTGCATCCTGACATACGCTGTAATCAAGAGCATCCTCTCCCCTACTCTCAATAACACACACAGCCGACTTCCTCTCGGAAATGCAGCTCTCGACAAACTCCTCTAAGCTCGCCTTGCCTGATGACCTCATCTGATCTCGGCCCTCACACATCACTGCCTCTGAATCCCAGTTATCCTTAGAGGCCTCATATCTGTAAACACCAAATATTAACACACACACACACACACACACACACACACACACGCACACACACACACACACACACACACACAGTGGTTTTAGTGAGAGGCTGTGTTGTTCCCCATGTGAGGAGAGAGTATGAGTCAGTGTATGTCTGTGTGCACGTGCAGTGGGGTGGGTGGAGGTGGGGCTGATCGTCCTCATCCTGTCACTTCCTCTGTTCCTCTGTCTGCTCAGGTTCCGGGACAACTGTACAGATAAACAACAGACTACAGACACAGAACAGGTTATAGACCAACTGACTAATGTATCAGCTTCTTCACCTCACACCGATAGTCACAAAAAGACTTTGCTTGTAGTGGACGGACCTATACCGCCCTGACAACATTAGAAGAGGAAACTGATCTTACAAAGGGAGCAGGAAGGATGTGTATTTTTAAATTATGATGAACAATCAGGTGGAGATCAGGAGATATCAGGTGTTGTGGTCATTTATTAAAGGGATGGTTCATCAGAATTACAACAAAAACAGTTGCCTCTATTGATATGTAGCCAGTAGTTCTGATTTTATTTGCACTGAGATTTGACTCTAAGATTTCTGTGGCCCCACTGTAACAATGACCATGAATAGAATCTCATTTCTTGTGCTCAAAGCAATAAAAAAAAATCACTCATGTTTCCAGAAACACTGTCAGAGTTTACTCTGAATAATCCACAGACCTCAAAGTTTTTCGAGGGACTGTCCTTCAGTAGAAAGAAGATTTGTGCAAAGCTGGAGACAGCATGACAAAAAGTGAAATGATAAGGGCTTTAAGGTAACATCTGCACTGGCCCTGTCTTGTTGAGGACAAGATGTGTCAGGATCAAATGGCATCATCTGGAGCAGAAGTGCCAAAAACTGCAGTTCTTTGAACGTCCACTTGAGGCTGTGAGAGTGAGTACGTCAAACCCCATAGACCCCCCTGTAAATCTATATAAAAGACGTGGAAGTAGCCAGAGTTTGGCATTTTAGCCATTGCCATCTTGTATTTTTGGATCCAAAAGTGACCATATTTGGATTAGACAGTGTAACTGTGGAGGGGCGAGGGGTCGAACTGACTGCTACGCCTCTGTCCTGATTGACAGGTTGCAGTGTTAGCGACTTGTCAATCACAAGTTAGCCTTGGCCTAAAGCATTGTCTATTGAACTAAATAGGACCATAAATTACAGAATGAACATCACGCTGTATTGAAGAATTGAAACCAGTGATTCATGCCGGGCAAATGTTTACTGAGGTTATATATCAGGTGAAAAGTAGGGTCATTGTTTCATTGACTTCTATACAATCTGACTTGTTTTAACAACCAGTGGAGTCGCCTCCTGATGGCCATTAGAAATAGTGACAGTTTAAGTCCCTTTGCATTGGCTTCACTTTTTGGACCCATTGGCTATGTCTGCTTCTTTTATACAGTCTGTGGGGTTAATAAAGCCTTTACAAGATGTTGCTTTTGAATTTCTAAATAAAGTTTCAGCACTGTGAGCCCAGCAAGTAAAATCAATTCACCTCAATTGTGTTGGATTGAAGAAATCTCAGTGAAGATATCTCAAAACCTGGACAAAAAAACAAAACTCTCACTGCATAGGAACCACTAGAACTAGTTAAGAAAGGATATATTGCCTTTAAAATGTTGGCTAAGAATAACATGTGATAACACTGAACTATCCTCTGACACTGGAGCCAGGTTTCTCAAAAGCCATTCGCCCAGTGCAGCACAAGGAGTAGTTATATAAAATCCTGTATTGGTAAACGTCTCTGCCCAACCTCACGCACCCCCTACCCAACCCAAACAACACGAGGCCAGCTCTGATGAAACCCACTGAAAACGGCTCATATGCTCTACTGAATCGAGCCCTCACCCCAAAGGCAAACTCATCATCTTCATCCCTGCTGGAGCGCTAACGTCCCTTCCTCTCCTCCCTCTTCCCCCGCGTCAGACCTTTGCTCACCAAATTCAATTAACTCTGGCTCAATCAGAGCGTCTCTGCACACGTCACGGCTGAAGGTGAAGGTAAGGTGAGCTCCCGAACTAGGCTGTTGACGTCTGAGAAGTCAGGGCCGAATGGTGGAGCCATCAAACTTCCGGAGGCTGGACAGGATGTGGGATTTATGTGACAGGCTGCCTGAATACGTTAGCATTCCTGAGCATCGTGGACTTCGGCAAGGCGATGGTCTCCTTGCCATCTGACATGGACGGCTGCATGTAGATGTTTCCCTCCCAGCCAGGAGAGAGTGTTCGTCATTGCCTGTCCCCGCTAACAATGCGACCTGTCACAGTCCAACACTGCACACCTGGCTGACACTTCAGAAAAGTTATAAACAAGAGAAATCAGGGAATTTGATAGGGTGGCATCTGTGGCATGCTCCTAGGGAACCAGACTGATTCAGGGCAGCATAGGAAGGATCCATAAAGCTATTGTTAAATATGATACACCACAAATGTCAATCTCAAAACAGAGTCTGTCTTAAGGTCGTGAGTGTGGTGTGTGGAATTATTTTTTAAGCCTTACTTAAATATAATTAATAACATTTTCTGATGTATCTGCACCTGATTTATGTCATATTTTGATTTTAATATATAAATATATGTTTCTGTGTGCTCAAGGAAAACAGACACAGAAGCCTGTGTGCAACAGAGCTGCTCTATGTAATGTGATTGACAGCAGCGCTTTCACAGCCCATCTTGTCACGTGTTATCTGAGATGATGGACGTTGTCTCTCTTTCATCTTGCCATTTTTTCTCTTATTTCTTTCAAGGGTCTGACGATGAACATTCGACCCAACTCCTGTCATCATCCTTCAGGATACACAATAGTGATTCAGCCTGTAGCCAGTGAATATAAGCTTTTGAATATGTAGCACACGCGCCAGGAGAAATGTCCTGTGGGACCCCAAAGAAAAACTGATGTATTTTAAGACAAGCATTATGTAATAAAAGCTACAACTGGTTTGTAATGAATAGAAAAAAAAGTTGGTTGCAAAACATTGGTGGCAAGACTCCCCTGAGTTGTCCAGTGGTGCTGTTAACTGGCCAACAACACGTGAACTGGTTGAACTGGGTGGCTCTCAGTGGGTGTGGATGACTATTGCTCAATATGTGCAGCATGCAACATTCATTAGTGAGATTGGTCAAGCTTGAGGTAAATATTACTCTACATTTGTGTGGATTTAGCTCATGCTCTCACTCAGACTAACTCACTATGAATGCAGATAAAGTGCATCACCTGAAATTCCTTTAAGGGCCACTCAGGAGCCCTTTGTGTGCCGCAGACATCTTACATCCTCCCCCAAGTTTTCACGGTGGCCACAACTAATGCTCCCATCTCTTCTAGCAAGTGCAGAGTTAAAATGAACATTCTTGGGAGCCACGTGAGTCATGCATGACGTCGCTGCCCACGTCTGTGTGTGGGGGCTGATGAGTAATTCAGCTTGGACTGAGGCAGGAGGCGAGCCTTTGAAGCCAAGTCTCAGCGGCGTGGGGAAATATTGAAGCACGGAGCAGGCTAAACACACCGCTAATGCAAATCTAATGCCAGAGAAGGCAGAAATGAGTGAGTTAGTCACCTTGGTCAAAATTCGAGTGTATGACGTGGATCCGATCCCATTAAAAGTTTTAATGTCTCAATGAAATAGCACAATAATAGTATAGTAGCTTGTTAATACAACCAGATGGGCAGGAGTGAACTCCTGACTCTTGACTGTCACCGTTGTGGCAGGAATAATCTGCAGCAGAGCAGCTGCAACAACACGAAAGCAGTGATGTAAAACTGGCCTCAGGCTGCATGAACAACAAAGGTTACATGTAATTCTTACGTAAAGTGTATCAGTGGACTGAGGTCACTACTATCAGCTGAACCAGGGGTCAGATGGCAGCCAATCCAATCCACTCAACCAACCAGCCAATCACACAGACGGAGCTGACATCCCACAGGAGGAGCAAGCACCCATCATTTATCACAATTTCATATTTGACAGTGATGAGTGATAGAGTACTGTGGTGCTGGAAAAAAATAGCTGATTAATTGATAAGTGAATTGACAGTGATTAGTGAATTTAAGATGTACCTGCAATTATTTGGTTATTTTACAAGCAAAAAATAATAAAAAATAAAAGACAAAAATAAAATAAGATACAGAAAAAAAGCCTCCACTGTAAAATGTGCTGATTGTCTTTGTTTTCTGTGTTATCAAACTGAAATTTTGAGGGTTTGGACTGTTGGTCAAACAAAAGAAGCAATTTGAATATATCAGTTTTCAAAAACCATCATGAGCATTTTTCACTACTCTCTGACATTTCTTAAGACATAAGATTTACCAAATAATTGGCAGATAAGTCCACAATAAAAATATTCATTAGTTGCAGGCCTAAAATAAAAGCAAGGAAAAGATGATTTTCCTGTTGATTGTTTCCAGTTGATTTACAAAGTACCTTTCAAAAAGGTAGTTCAAAGTGCTTTACATAAGCAAGACATGCAAAAGATATAAAGAAACACAAGCCCTATTAAAAGACAATATAAAAAGACACAAGTACTGCAAATAGGATTTTAAAAAGAGTAAAACAAAATAGAAGATAAAAATAAGATAAATTAGAATGACAAAAATTAAGCAGTAGAATAAAAATTAAAGGTTATGTTAAACTAACTAAAATGCAGTGTCAAACAGAAAAGTCTTAAGCCCTGATTTAAAAGAACTGAGAGTTGAAGCAGAGTTTCAGTTTTCTGGGGATTTATTTCATATATGTGGTGCATAAGACAACCCAGTCTTACCCCAAAGTCGTCAAACTCCGGTGCTTGGGCAGTGACTTATGGCATTAGACACTGCTGAAAAAAGTCGCCTTTTCACGTTGGCATGATACGCGGTCGGTCACCATTATTGTTTAACAGTGGTGGTGTCAGGTGGAAATGTGGCGGGACAACAACAAAAGTTACAGCAGTGGAAGCCTGAGTGGGGCAGGTGGGAGGAGTGGTGGATGGGTCAAACAACCGCCAACTTCCACCCCGGAGGCTGGTGTTCGCTTTCCATAAAACTGTAAAGCCAAACCCTGTTCGTTTTTTCCTAAACTTAACCACGTGTGTTTATTGGCTTAATGTAAACATGTGTGTTTGTTGTTGAAGAAAAAATAATGTTAGGTCATGTTGTACCAATGTAGTGCATTTACTTTGAAAGAAACTGTAAGCAAACTGTACATTTCCTGTGAAAACAGAAGTGTATCTTGAAAACAGATAATGCATGTAATAGGCAGAGCTTGACACAGCGTCCTAGAATGTCAAGAACCAACACACCAAGGGTACCTTGCATGTCTTATGTCGACATGGAAAGTCCGTTACCAGGTTGGAGTGAAAATGTGTTGCATAAAAAGTTAATGCTGCTTATTCCTGTTTAGTTTTGGCTCTGAGGAGTAGTCAGGCCTGTCTCAGATGATCTGAGAGGTCTGGACGCTTCATAACAAGGCAGCAGTTCAGAAATGTATTTTGGCCCTACAGCATTCAATGCTTTATATGGGACCATAATTACCTGGTGATATTGTTGCATAAATCTCTGTCATCTGCATAATTATGGTAGCATGTTTTGTTGTTTTCCATGATCTGCACTAGTGGGAGCATTTATATATTGAACCAAAGAGGACTGAGAATAGAGCCTGGGGGAACTCCAGATGTGTAATTACTAATCAGCAAAAATCAGTCTCTGTCCTTCAAATAGGATTCAAACCAGTTTAGCACCAGGCCAGAGACTCTGTCTGTCCAGTTGTGGTCAAATTTGTCAGTTAAGAATGAGGAAAATTCATTGAATGACTTGGTGGACAAAAGTTTACGGTCTACTGACACAGGAGAGTTGTCAGCCTCAACAACAGCAAACAAGGCAGGTACATTATTATTGTTTCTCACAGAGAAGAACTGCCTTGCATCTCTCTTTATAGCTGTCATAATGCACCTGTGTTCAGCTTTTCGACTTTTTAAAATTAATTTTCACCAGCATGGCATCTCTCCATGGTGTTTTTTCCTGACTTTAGTAAAGCCAAATATGACATCAATAACATTTGTAATTTTGGAACTAAAATGATCTGCAGGATTGTTGTGCGAGAGCTAAGCTGGGGCATGTGTAATAAAAAGCCTGAATGAATAATTCACTGGTGCTTTCTGTGATATACTGTTACATATACATACACATATAACGTGTGTGCGCAGACAAAGGACATACAAAAACATCAGTCACCTCAGTCTTAGAAACCGTGGACCCTTAGAGACCCGTGGAGATCAGTAAATTCAAAGAGTGCACCTTATTGTGCGTGGGCTCTGTCACATGCTGACTCAGTCCATTTATGCACACACAGTTCTTTAGTGTTGTCCTGGGGGTCGTCAACATGAATGTTAAAATCACCAACAATAACTACACAGTCAAGGTCAATGCAGAGAATAGACCGCAGCTCCGTAAAGTCATCAAAAAAGTTTGTACTATATTTAGGTGGCCTGTAGATGTTTAAGAAAACAGCTCGACATGAAACATTCAACTGAAAAACAACATATTCAGAAGAAGCAAATTTCCCATAAGACATCTGCTCGCACAGGATAAAATTATTAAACAAAATGGCAACTCCACCTCCTTCCTTATGCTCTCTAGCCTCGCTCATAAAACTGTTGGTAGGGGTTGGCTCAATACTGCTGCACTGTTATCTGCCAGGTTTCAGTAAAAACAGGAAGTCAATATTTTGCCAAACAATCATTAATTAAAAATGATTTGCCAGCCAAAGACCTGACATTTAATAAAGTTACATCTAGTGTGGTAAAAGTATCTTTTGCCAGGTTTTTTGTGACAGTACTGAAGACAGATTGTGGCTGACAAGAAACTGATGTCAATCCTGATAAATTTGCAGAGTTAGTTGAGTGCATCTTGTTCATTCTACAACTTATCAAAACAAGAGTAGGAACATAAAGTCCAGAAGAAGAGCCTGGGTGTTGGATGGCGGCCACTGTGCGAGGCAGTAGGTCCATGCCAAATAGGAAAAAGAGATGCACTGGGGTAATGGAGGTGGGGTTCTGAACTGATGCCAAGCAGAATTTCTTGATGTTGATTTGGATGTATTGGGATGTTGCATTTCAGCTTTAGGTCATCCATTAACATCACATCCAGTTCCTTAATTTCTGATCTTAGTTTGTTAGATATCCCTAGTAGGGAGGCAAGAGGAGACTGATGAGGCCAACTTTTGGTGACCTTGCTGGAACTCACATCAGTCTCAGGGGTGAATTTAATGCCAGCATTACCCAGCGTTTTATTAGTGAATCCCAAATGGGATGAGTCTTGAGAGTGAAGGGAAGAGGAATTATACTACTGATCCGTGGGCTGGTTATCAACAAGCTGACATTGAGGCTGTGATGTTTTGTCTTCTTGGCGCAGAGGCTGCTGCACGTCAGCGTGCATCATCTGTGTGTCGCCTGGGTATTGCGGACTGAACCAAAAATGGTCCACCAGTACTCCAGATTTGCTTGAGTGTGGGCCATCTGCCCTGAAAACATGCCTATGTCCCCAGAACAGACTGAAGTTAGAAATGTAGTTGATCCCTTTCAGATCACAGATTTTGCAGAGCCACATGTTCAGTCTAAGCAGTCTGCTGATCCTGTTGATCCCTTTGCTGACTCTTGGCAGTGGGCCACTGGAAAAAAAACTTCAAGTTTGTCCAAACAATTAAACAATTCAATGAAATCTCTTTGGTTTCAAAACATCTCGTCCAAGGACTGCAGTTGAAAATGAGTCAGCTGTCTGATACCGGTACATTTACAGAAATATTAGGTAATGTGCATCGTCCTAATAAATAAATTAGATTAAATGAAAAGAAAATTCTGCTTTAATACTTCTGACTACTCTCTGCAAACACATTAGGCCCCCAAATGTAGACTAATTTGATTTTGTCTAGCCCAACCAGAGTTACAGGTTATCTTTTTTCTTATTGTTATCTTTTGGGCATTTTTGAAAGATTAGCATGAAATGGGGAGAGAGAAGAGGGGATAACATGCAGCAAAGGGCTAGAGTTGGAACCAAACCAACAGCTGCTGTGGCAAGGACATAGCCTTTGTACTGTACATGGGGCGCCCACTCTACCAGGTAAGCTAGCAGATGCCCCACAGGTTGTCTTTTTTGATGTTTTTTTCCCCTTTGCTCCACATAAGACTTTTCATAATACTCCTATGTCCACATTGGTATTCTTGGTAATCTCTGGTCCTGTGTCATTGAGTTTTTTTAGTGGTTCAAACCTGTTTTACGGTTGTAATGTCAGGGTTGACTGTGGTCTGTGCTTATGCCCACATTTGGCTGTTCGCCAGATGTCTGGAGTTAGCTGAGCTGATTCCATACATTTTGCCCGCTGTGTGGGAGTACAGTCTAGGTTCAGCTCCCGGATTCACAGCACATTACTTCATTGGTTTTGTTTAAGTGAGTCCTGGGATCAATTTAAATGGACAACGGTCTCATTCAGAGACCGTTGTCCATTTAAAGGGAAATTTCGGTTTATTTCAACCCATCTCCTATCGTCCTAAATTTGGTTCAAGTGACTAGTGACATACAGATAATAGTTAGCATGTTAGCCGTTAGCCTATATACACCCGTAGCGTCAGACCTGTTAAAACGTAAGTGAATGGGCATCCCTTCAAGTGCAAAGTTAGTCCACTAAACAAGCTTTTTCTCCACAAAGACCGCCTCATATCGTTAGGATAAATGTCAGAGAACATATAGAAAACGACATGTAAACGTGTTGTCTTACCTTACCGGTGTGCTGCCATGTTTGTTTACCATCTAGCTCTGCTTTCCAAAGCGCTGCCAAAATATATCTTGCCAGCTCTAGATAAAGCCCAGCTGGATACTAACGTTACTCCAGGTGGAGGTGTGGTTCAGTGTGTAAGATTTGGGAGGATATATTGGCAGAAATACAATATAATGCAATAAGTATGTTTTCTTTGCTGTATAATCACTTGAAAATAAGAATTGTTGTGTTTACGTTACCTTAAGATGAGACATTTATATCTACATAGGAAGCAGGTCTTGGAGATCGCCATGTTGCATCCTCATGTTTCTACAGAAGCCCTGAACAGACAAACCAAACACTGGCTGTAGATATGGCCACGCATGTTTTCACATGGGCCACCGTACTAAGAAGCTCCTCCGTGATGAGCAGCTTTGGAGAAACACAGGTTTTTCAACGTGAAACTGCTATATTAAGTGCTTTTTCTGGGCATAAATCTCTGAGTTAAGTTGTTTTGAAGGGGAAGACACCTCCCTGGTTATAACCTCCTTGAGTGTCTGGATCAAACCCTGTTCTTTTTCCCTAGACCTAACCACGTGTGGCTTAACGTAAACATGTGTGTTTGTTGTTGAAGGTCATGTGGTCAAGTTATCAGAGGAAAAAAAGGTGAGCACAGATTAGCAGGTGCTAGGCTAACAACCTTTTCTCTGACATGCCAAGCAGTATTATAGAAACACTGATATGTAACATGATACTGCTTTAATTGGTATTTTTACCGGTTTAAATCACCTGGTCCGTTTGTTTTGGAGAGACAGAGACCTGCTGATAATTTAGCTCCCGGTAAAAACCTAAAGTTAACAGAAATAAGGCAAGCACACATTCAGTTATCAGAGAAAAAGGGTGAGCACACATCGCAGGCGCTGGGTGAGCAGCCTGTCTGTGATGTGCCAAACATCATAGAGGAAACAATGATTTGTGATGTGGCACTGCTTTATTCAGTGTTTTTACAGATTTTAATCACCTGGTCCATTTGTTTTGGAGAGGAAGAGACATCTGTGGATAATCCTGCCCCCGTCAAGACCCTACTGAACAATGAACACTTACAGAATTCTCAGAATTTTCAGTTTCAGCTGGTTGCAATCTACAGTCCTTACCGCTACATGCCACTAAATCTCCCTAAATCTTACACACTGCTCCTTTAAATGTGTTGCAATTTGAGACAAATAGAAAAAGCAGTCAAAATAGCAGCTAAGCAGAGAAGAAAACAAGAGGAGTATCTGCTCTGTAACAAAGCAGAAAGGGCATATTGGTAACATAGTCAGGATTTGATTCTCAAAATGCTGTTAAAATAATTAGAGTTGGTGATCATAATCATTATATTTCAGAGTAATAAGAAAAGCCACTATCATGCAATTATGCAACATCTATACAACACAGAGGCAGAGGTGGTAGCATGCTGTGATGATCAACAACATGATTTTAAATAGCTGCTTTTTAATGACCACATTATCACAGTTTCCACACAAAGCGCCCTCTAATAACGCAGCAACCATGTAAAAGACCCACAGATCAGCACAGGTTTGCATTAGCCATTAGAAGGCACTGAAGCAAAGTGAAACAAAAGGGAGACGGTCAAGCACCGCCCTGAGTGTAGTTCATGTTAGACCTATAACACAGCAGCAGCAGAGTCGTCCATATTAACACAAGCTTTCATACACCCCTCAACAGAAAGCAACTGTATTTTGCCTTCTGTTTGGTTATTATGGAGAACATGTGTGCTGACTAACAGCTTGCTTTGCTGCGGCTATGTGATTATACATGTCTGTTCACATGTGAGTTGCCACGATGCATCAACTTAATTAATGCGAATGTGCTCGGAGCAGCCCGGAGTCATTCCTGCCCACGGTAGATAGGCTGTTACATCACTTACACACAGGAACACACACGTAGCTATTTGGAGACATTTTCCTGCCTGTACATGTGGAATAATGTTCTCCTTGTCATATCAAAGACAAATCCCTGTTCATTTGTTATACTTGGTGAGCCATTCCTGCCTCTTTTTTCCTTTTATTTTCTTCTTCAGAGCAGCTTCAGTGGGGTCGTCTGTGCTGTGGAGCTGCAGCTGCTGACTTCTGGCTGCATTCATTAGCTCCTGTGTTTCTAGGAGGGTCTGGCTAACAACCCTGCTCAGGCTTTCAGCCTTCATCTGTGTCTCTTTTCCCCCTGCCCTCCGTGCCAGGCCGCAGGAGTAAAACTCAGACGGTGTGTGGTCTCCACCCCCATGGGTGCACAGGGGCACTGTGTGGGCAAAGGGAGGAGGGCTCTGGATGCACACAGAGCCAGGGGCCCCTTGTTAAAATGTTGCTCTGCACAAATTAGTCCTCAGAAACAAAGGGAAATCAATCTTGGTGTCAAAGTTAACAAGTTCAAATTTCTTTTTGAAGGCTTATGTTTTTCCTTTAAATATACAAACCTTTGAAATGATCCAGCCCGGAAAATGTTAATAAATGTGGCTGAAGGAGTGAGTTGATGTGCACTCTGATCCCAAGGCAGTCCCCCCCTAAAAAAATCCAAGAATATAGCTGTGAACGTACAGTTGTGACAAGCCTTCGACTGCACGGTTTTATTTGCAGTCTCCGAGGCATTTCGTGAACCTTAACATTACTCATGGTTGGCTGCAGTTCCTCATGTGTCACAACAGTTTATAGTCTGTCCTCTGTGGATGCTTGCTAAGTCGCCAAAACAAAATCCGGGTCATTTGTGAGGGTGGAAACCTCTGAACTTCACATTAATTGTCATTTCTGCGACAGGAAATGTTCAAACGTCTTCTCTACAACTATCACACTATGCATGTCAGTGTGGACACTAAGTCTTTGTTGCTACAGTGAATTCTTTTATTTTTGCTTTTTACAGATAACTGTTATTTTACTCTTACTTACACTTATGCATGCTGACAAACTTGTAATCACTAGTTTCTAGAAGGTCTTGTGTGTTCTCACTAGGTTCTGGTATGGGGAGGTATAGTGTAAAGTTTGGCACCCCTGCTATAAATGGTACACAAAAAGGATGTTGTCTACTCGGGCAGCCTGCCACCCTGCCTGCTGCTCGTCTATAAAAAGTGATAACAAACACCTACTTCTGAATGACAGCAAGCATGACGAGCCTTCAGTGTCAGCCTGTTGCTGTGACTCATACGGTGAGGATTCATCAAGCCTCGCATCCTCTGCCAGGCCCCAGCCTGTCAGGAGAGAAGATTCTTTCAAGCTGCACCAACAAATTTTGCACACTAGCGTCTCCAAATGGTTGAAAACGATTTGAACTTCAAAACCCAGAAATCCTGTAAGGTGACGTCAGTAAACTGCCGTCAGCCTGTTCGTGTTTACCAACCCAACCAGTGTGTGATGCTTTATACCACAGGAAACATGAGTTAATAGGTGTGTGGATGGAGACAGCTTTTGCTTTATTGCTGAGTTTCAGTTTATAACCTCCTCTGGGAGGAGAATATTTTTTCAGTGATGATACCTGACATTATGATGAATGGGAGGCCTACGTCTATTTCTGCGCCACTATTTATTCGCCATGGTCAGCTTAGATCTAGCACACTATAAAAGATTATTTATTTTAGCACTAGGGCAAGCTACCTCGTTTGCCTGGCACAATGTTTTATGTCATATAGAGAGTTAAGCACTGTGAAATGCATTTAATCCACTTTACACTTCTTTGTAGTCACAGCTTGTTCATGCAGAGGACATTTGCATATGAATTTGATACAACTGTGCAAAGTGCACTGAGCTTCAACTTACCTCAGGGATATCTCTCACTGGCAAAGTTACACAGCTAAGAGAGGGCAACCAGGTCAGTGAGACTGAACCAAAACATTAAAGTTGTAGCCTGTTAAACCAAAATAATGACTAAAAATGCATACTGCTGAGAGGAACTGCAGAAACAGATGAAATATGAAAATATAGAGCTGCTTTAAAGACACCTCCTTTATAGGTTACTATGCAGGAACTGTCATTACTATTTTTAAATACTTCATTCAAGCTTGGCCCCTCCTCCCTACACTGCTTGTAAGTAAACTGCACACTCCTGTACTAATGTAGGAACGCTACATTTGTTGAAACTGAAAAGCCAATACTTAAGCAAGCTAACTAAGCCGTTAGGAAATATGGGCAGGGGGACAAGATTTTCCAAAGTGGACCTCTCCTCCACATATTTTTTTTATTTTAGTTTTTTATTTATGCTGAAGAAATGCCCTCCAATGAATGAATAGAGAAACATAAAATCAGATGGCACATTGAAATGTGTTTTAATGATAAAAAATAAATCCATTTATCATCAAAATACATGTAAATTGTTTTGGCAGTGATATATAAGTCAGTAAGCAAATTACTAACAACGGCGGGCCTGCCGCTGGCACCTACCTGTCCAACAGAAGACAGACCAACTCTGTATAGCTCTTCATCCCCACCCTCTCACCCCAGATTCACTCTTGTTTTGGAACAAGCTTTGTCTGCTTAGCATTTCGCCTTACTATATTTACATTTTTGGTACTGGTTGCTACCTTTTAATGAATCCTGACCTCACCTGTGCACTGTTTTTGGCTGCTGGTTACAAGCCCATAAACGGCCCGAAATAAAGCAAAATAAGAAGAAAGTACAGGTCAAGGGCAGAGTCTGTGCAGATAAACACACTGCCACATATTTCCAGTGGGTCATAAGTGATGATCGAAAGAGATAACTTTGACATGAGGCTATGCATTGTTATTTCTTTTTTAGGAAGGTCCTGCATAGCATACCTTTAATATGATTAAAGGGTGATTTTACATTCTTCTCTGATACAGCTTTATTTATAATTTGTGATTTTATGTTAAATGGGAACACCATTAAAATTAAGAATTCCAATATGTTATTTCCATGGCCTCGGAAAGCCAGAAACCAGATAAGTAAGTCTCAAACTTGTGATGTCATCAAGAATAAAGTCTGGAGCTGCTCCATAGTCAATGAATGGGAGACTGATATTGTGGACCCACAGAGTGTTCGTCTTCTTTTTTTATACTGAAATGCGCTTTTGTAGTGTTGTCAGTCCTGAAACATAAAATGTATCCATATACTCCTGTATCCCCTGGGTGCTCTCAGTGTCATCTATAACATCGTTTCCAACTCATTGTCAGTGGAGTAGCCCCAGACCTTATACCCTATGACATCACAAATTTGAGTTTAACCCCCTTAGCTTTTGGATTTGGGAGACAGTTTTTATTGTTTACTAATATTTCGGGACTGTCTTCCTGTCATAGGGATGACATTTGTGAATTTTGAAAATGGGTGTAGTGCCTCTTTAAGGTCTTCTCGGGTGCAGCTTAAATGTTCTAATGCTGCCACTGTCTGCATTTTTTTCACACAGTTATAAGGGTAATGTAGGTTGGAAAGTTACTACGTGGCGGGGAGTGGTATCATAATGGTGGCTCCCAGGGGCCGTGGGGCCCTTCACCATCTTCGTCTTGGGATTGGTGTTGGCACGCTTCCTCCCCGCTGGCAACCAGCAGGCTGTGGGCCCGGGGCAGGGGGAGGTGAAATGTCAAGAGCGAAATGCAAATTCATGCTGACAAGCGGTGCAGAAAACATGTTCTCTGCGACTCGGGGAACCTTGATATTTCACAAAGTCAAATGAACATGTCAGCCAACACTGCAGGGCAACTATTGGGTTATTTAAAGAAGAGGTTCAGAAAGCAGGCTGCTGTTACATCACAGGCAGCGGGGACTGTTAACGTGCAGCTCAGCGGACAAGGTTTGCTTTTGTTGTGGTTGTTATCCTCCTTCTCCAGTCTCCCTCTGTCTGTGAGCCATCACTGACTCTCAGAGTGAGACACTGTGTGAGAGTTGGCCGATAGAGGAGACACATACTGGCTCACATTAGTCCATCATTGCATCACTGCTGCGCCCTCATGCTCCATATCCGCCGTCGAACCCGGTTCCTGCGTGTTATCTGTCTTCAGCACTGAGCTCCCTAAAACACTATGTGGCTCACAGCTCAAGCTTTGATTAGCAGCAGGACACCATCAAGACTTAAGAAGCAGATTCTACCTCAAAACGTTATTGATTCAGGCTGCTGTTGCTGTTGATGCTGTTAAAATGGAGATCACAGTGTGAGGATGCTCATAATTAACATCTAACCTTGATTTTCTGGTGGCTTTTTTTAAATCACTTTATAAATACAACACCCTCTACTGTGACAGTGGGATTCTGAACGCAGTCAGCTGCACGTCATGTCTCTTGCTTTGTACAGATATTCATGTTCCCCAGAGGATGACAACTTTTCTTCTAGCTCCATCAGCAGGTAAAACTTTCAATATGCCCAATACTGGTTTGTTGCTATGCCTTCATTAAGTGCGGCAGTAGGACGACTTGGAAGTCAGCATGTCCCTGGTTCCCATGACAAAAAGCCAATGAGACTTTTTTTTATATTTTTTGATTACTGCAGATAATAATCTGTGTGGCAAACAAACGTTTATGATAATTACACATTTTGTTCAAAAAGATAATCTCCACAAATGAAAACCACTTTTATGATTTTTGAAGCATAAATGCTATCACCAGTAGTAAAAGGCTAATGTTAAGCTATAGGCGATCTACACTACAGTCACATGACTAACATCACTACCACAACAAACATTTGGAACGAATGCAATGATTGGCCGAGCGTCCATCTCTATCTTCCCGACGTGGAGGCCTCCGACTGACGCAACTGCTCGCGGTTGACTGTCTTGGTTGTAACATTACACTCGCTCTCCTCTTCCGTGTATCTAACGTTACCTTGCCAACGCCTATGTCAATCATAGAGGTAATGAGGACTTAATGGAGGAGGGGGGAGTAGGCCTTTGGAGGGAGGGGGGAGTTGTGGATGTTAAAATTTTGCTGTGCTGTGTGAAATGCAAGAAAGGTAAGAGGAGCTTTAACCAAAAACACATTAAAAAACACCTAATTTGAAGCTGAGGGAATCGGGAGTGCAGAAATGCTACCTCATTTCTGGGTTTTAGGACTCATTCCTGCACCACTCTATTGCAGCCCAGAGAAGGAAAAAGTCAGTTTATTTTTACATAGAATAAGCGCTTTGGCTTTTGTCCTCCATCTTTAACAGATAAGTGTGTTAGGGATCTCTATACAGCTAAAATGGAGAGGAGCAATGATAACAACAACCAAAATCTGTCTCACCGTGCATGTGTTCATTTAAATATTGTTTTTAAGATGGACTGGAAAATATGTAAACCTATCCTGTGAGGGGCTGAATTCAAACTGTATGTGCTGTACAGTTGGTTTCAAATGTAAAATAGAAGATTATATCAAACACGTTAGAATAAGTGATGAGTTCATTATGCCTGCATTTGATTTATAGCTGAAGATCTGTTCCCTCAGTACAGGGAGTCCTGATGACGCTCGCCGACTCTGTGACGTCTGAGGTCGTGCTCCCTTCTGTCATGAAGTTTATGGATGGTCGCTGCGCTGATGAGTAGCTCTGTTTTATGAGGTCATGCCTCCTGTAGTCAGACATGAAAAGTACCCTGAGATCTCGGTGCAGCTGAGAATCAGAACTTCCAAATGTGGCGATCAGACGTCAACATTTACATGGCAGACGCAACTGATGCTGTATCAGAGTAAATAGAGCATGCAGAAGAATAAACTCCATATGTTGCATATGACCATCAGGGGAGTGACTCAGGCGACTAAAACCTCCAACAGCACCACACACTGCTGTAACACAGCACAAGGACCTGAAAGCATTGCCCCACACAAGGACAAAAAAGTGGTACCCATGTCTGAAACATCCCTGTCTGCACAATTGTCCCCAAATAGAGGCTAATTGCAACAGGAAATCGCTTATTTTTAGGCTGTTCAGTAAAGTGGTGAGCCCAGACACAAAAAGGCATGACCAAGTGATGTGTCCATGTGAAAAGATCTGTCATGGAGGACATGTGCACATTTGACACAGCCAGTCGCACATTGGCCTGATAATGTCAATATCATTTCCCTCATCTCCTGTCAGCTCGACGCCTGCTCCTTGTCACTGAAACAAGCTGGAAATGGAGAACTCCCACACTCGCTCAATGACAGTGCTGGGGCTGTATAAACAAAGCCCACAGTGTCAGTAATTCAGGGGAGTCCAGACTTTCTCCCCTGCAATCTTCTGTATCACAGACCTGTCTTTAAAGAAGTAGCTCAGCAGTTTTTGCAAAACACTTAATAGCTTTCTTGCTGAAAGTTAAATAAGGACACCGCTCGAAGACCTCTCTCATGTATGTAGGGTAAATCATGGCGCTACCACAGTTAGCTTAGCATAAAGACTGGAAAGGGGGGGGAACAGCTTGCCTGGCTCTGTCCAAAGGTAGAAAAATCTGCTTACAGGCATCTAAATTAAAGGTTTAGGTAGATATACAGGCAGAAACGGAATATGATATAATTAGTATGTTTTCTTTTGCCTATAATCACCTGAAAATAAGAATAACTGTGTTTGTGTTACCTTAGAAGGAGCCATTTACATAGGAGGCAGGTCCATCTCTACAGAGATTGCCATTTTGCATCACAGTGTCTCTACAGTAATCCAGAATGGACAAACCAAACACTGGCTCTAGAATAGGGCCATTCGTATTTTTGTCTCAGCTACCATAGTTAGCAGCCCCTCCACAACAAGAGCGCTGGAAGAACACAGATTTTTTTTAATGTGTAATGTGGGATTCATACTTCTGTGTCAAATTGACGCCGTAGCCTGACTTGCACCTTCCCAGAAATGTAAATATACGTTGAGGTGACGCAGACCTCCTGTCAATTTTTGTAAGCTGAAACCATTTCCCTCAGTGGAAATGAAATTTTTATTTGCTTTTATTTCACAGATAAGAAACAATAAATTGTGAAGACAATAAAGCCTCCACAAAAATATCATATTAAGTCTTGTGTGTAATTTGTCGTGTCTTCATATGAGCAAAGGAAATCTCTGCTCATTTCTAGGCTAATTTATATAATGTAAAATGCAGTAGGCTTGTGCTAATAACATTAGCATGTATTTGTAGGGAAAATGTGTCCAGCAAATGACAAATGCTTGGATTGTGAAAGCTGTGAGTTATAGTGAAGTGGATTTGTGTTTGAATTTGTCGCTATTAAGCCATGTTTAAAGTTTTGGGTGTGTTTGAATCATCTAAACTTTACAGCACTTCACAGAAACCCTGCCACCAACTAGTGTTTTGGAGGTGTAACTGCAGAGTGACACAGGCACCACTGAGCACAAATGCTCACAACGGCATAGGCCATGTGCATAGGCTACGGTATAAGGTCTGCCTCACAAGTATAAATCCTGCTTAACTGCTTATTCTGTGTTTTTATTTGGTTTAAATCCCCGGTTGGTTTGTTTTGGAGAGGAAGAGACTTCTGTGGATAATCTGGCTCACAAAAACAACCCCTTAATGTTTGTTATGATTTCCCAAAACTTAGTTAACATTTCTCACCTGTGTGCTGGATGTCTGGGCTCCAGCAGATTGACCCAACCGACCGGACGCCATCATCTCAAGCGAAGTGGACACTACGCTGCGTTCACAGTGCTATGTGGAAATCGGACATATCAGCACTTAAAATGTGGCTGTTGAACTGCAAAATCTGGCATAATTTATCGCTCTTATACTGCAATTGGTGCTCAGTACTGTCTAAAACAGATTTCTAAATGGAAGTTTGTCACTGGCATCAATTTTTACACTGCCAATCACATGAATATGGTGTATATAAGTGTTGAGTCAGAATTTTTTTAGTTCCTACATTCCCTGAAGGCACTGTCACTCATGATTCCACATCCCTCTCAGTTGACGCCACGCCCCCCACGCCACATCAGGGTCAAAAGTCTGAAACTGAAAAAAAAGATCTGAAAGTGAAAAAGAGATGTGAAACTGTAAAAAAATAAGATCTGAATCTGAAAAGATAAAACATGTAACTGAAAAAAATAAGACCTCAAGAATTACCAAAGTGAATCAAAATTATATTTAACCTGAAAAAACGTTTTATACACTTATTTTTATTTTGAATACATTGTTGTATTTTTCAAAATTCAAGATCAACACATGAATTTTCAGTTTCAAATTTTATTTTATCAAGTGCAAAACTTTTGACCCTAATGTAGCTCTATAAAAAACCTCCTAACAATGAAGAAGTTCTGACCAGGAGGAGTTTCAGCAGGTTGCAATCTGCAATCCTCCTAGATGGCACTAAATTCCCCTATATCTTACACACTGAACCTTTAGCATGTGATATGACTATATCTATAGATGAAAAAAATGAGATGTTAACGTCTTAATTCGTGACCCTTAAATCTGTGCAAAAAAAGCAAAAAAGTGCATTTCCTGAAACTATTTTTTAGTCCCTATTTGTCTCTTGAAACGATGATGAAACACGCATAAAAACTCCATCGAAGAGCAGTTGGCAGCGTAGCATCAAGAAAAATTGAACAATACTTACCCTTTAATTAACAACTACTGTTGTGGTGCCCTTGAGGAAAATTTAAATATCGTTATTCAGTGATATACCCAAAATAAGTGTGAAAACCTGCAGTGGTGTAATGGATTCACACGTTGGTGTTAAAAGCCTGAGACACCTGGGAAGTGTCAAAATGACTCTGTTCTGTCATTTTGCACTGAGGTGCCCTTGATTCAATTTTGCAACCTCCAGCTGCTCCAGTGTAACTGGCTGGTTATACTAGTTAGTTTCCATCTGTGCTAATATAAAGCAGAGCTGTGCTGCACAGACATGACACTTGGGGAAAAAAAATGTCGTGAAAACCCGTTAATGCTGTGTGATCCGGGCCAGAGACAGCACACAGATTCGTGTGTCTTCCTGGTGAGTCATGTGGCTTCAAGAAATCTGCCATCATGTTACCCAGCAACAGCACACGAAGCCAAGGCTAGCTGGGAATTTAAAAAAAAAAAAAAAAAAAAAACTGACCTGACACTCTCCCTACCTCACCACCTTACCCTCATTCTGTCACACATGTAAATCTGTCAGGTCCAGCTTGACGCGCAGGACGACAATGCACATGCTAACTCCACAAAAACATGTGCAGCTCTCAGCATGTTCCTCGGACTCATCCCTAGAAAATTGTGTTGGCGTACTCAGATTAATTCAGGAGCTAATTTGTTGTGAGCCTGGCTGCCATCAGTGCCACAGATCCATAACTTATCGAAAGCTGATTAACACATCAATCCTCCCGTTTGTGCCTGCTAAGAACGCCGAGCTGTGTGGCTGTCAGGATTACTTAAGTGTGAATGGAAGACCAAGGCACGCAGACGTGAGAGCTGTGTATTAACTCTCACTCCTGTCACCACAGCCCCTCGTCATAGTGATACCTCTAGTTGGGCTTTACATTTTAAAATACATTAGAATAATTCCCCATATTTCATAAAATTACAAAGGTTTACTGTACTATGAGTGTAAAAATGAAGGATATGGTGATATGAAGATAGATGGTGTGGAGGTGAGGGAGAATCATGACTGTGTCCAGCTTTGACAAAGCGTCCTTCAACAAGGCCTGCCATTAAAGGATGCCTCTGACCTTTGACCCCTCCAGTCAAATCTCCAAATCTAATGTCTGATATCTTGAGTAACTCGTTCCCAATTGCCAATTTAAACCAAGATTTGAGCTCTGTAGCTCCTTTGCAGCTCCCTTGGGAGCTCAGACTGTATTTTGCCTCCCGGTGGTGACTTTTGGCAGTCAGACGACATCCAAAAATGTTCCCCCAATCGGCTAATGAGCTGTTCTTTTCGCCAGCGAGCCGAGGAGACAAACTGAGTGTGGGGGGGGAAGGGGCCTCTGCAGCAGGCCTGTCTCGTGCAGCCGTAGCAGGATGGTAAATTGGAGCTGGCGTGATAGGTCCTGACAGCAGCACAGTCTTGGCCATGAGCATAAACTGCCTTGCTTACGTAACCGGCCCCATTGTTACCGCCCTGCCACTGTCATTAAAATTCATTGGAATTGCATGAAATCCCACCCCAAACACTTGTTTGTTTCAGCAGTGGAAGACGCAGGGTTTGATCAAAGTCAAAAAGATAAAGATTTGATTGAAAGTTGAAGCACAAGACAAATTCAGTGAGACTGGAAGACTACTGGTCTCATCCCACACTTATCGTCACTGGGGGCGAGTGGACGCCCTGCCAAAGAGCAGAGGCAGCACAGTTGAACCCTGATTCGTGTTACCCGCTGGGAACTACTCAGCTGACACAACACTAACACTCCTTCACACCTATAAGGCTCTGCTGACACTTCACCACCTGTTCATGGCACTTCTGCTATCAAAAGATGATCACCAGAGGATTTATTTATAGCTGTACATCTGTGAAGAGATTAGGCTTCGAGACAGATGCGAGACACACTTCTTCAGAGAATCAGTTCACATTCACTTTGTCTCGTGATCCTTCTCACAGGCAGCTCTGAATAGTTCAATCAAGAACTATTTTCTCTTTCAGGTTTGATGTGATTCAGGGGGACAGGGAGGCTAAAAACAAGTCAGCGTTTTACAAATAAGACAAAACCTGTTGAGAAGATAGTGATGAAACATTGGTAAGTCACCTCAGACCCCTCATAAAGAGATCCTCAAAATCTTAAAACCCTAGTTTAAGCTCTGTGGTTTATGGTCTCTATCTCAAAACCTGGCTGGGCCTCAGTACTCTGTCTTACCCTTTTAGTTAGAAAGGAATCTCTACATGGTGAGTGTGAACAGAAGAAATGATTACTGCGACCAAAACATGTTCATATGTGCATGTGAATATTGTTTTAAGACAGACTTGATAAAAAACATGAACCTATCCTTTAGTATTTTCCATTCCATCCCCCTTAAATATCTCCACATACTTTCTATTACAAGGGCTGCAAATTATGTTGTACTCTGACAAGTGTTCTTATGGTCTCTATTTTAAAGGAGATGGGCCAGAAAGATCTTATTAGAGAGAATGAATGACAAACCTTCACCCTCTTTATTAACGATTACTAGGAAGGTGCCTTTGAACCAGGTACTTAACCCTGATATGCTCCAGTGGAGCTGCTGAGTAAGCTGGCACTGTGACAGGAAGCTCTCAGGTGTGGCTGTGTGGAAGAATATGAATATGAACCAGCTAAAAGTTCAATCGACTTTCCTGAGTTAAATTACGGCTATTACTATTTTATATTACTATTCATCGTCCTGCTGTTGAATATTTCCACTGTGGGCTCCAGATAATGTAATAGAATTAAAATCCTGTGTTAAGGACATACTTCATCCCCCAAATGATCATTCGTATGTCAGTTACTTACCCCGTGTTACGCTGAATTTGTGAAGAGAATGTTTTTCTCGCATGCCTCCAATGAATTATGAATCAAAAAATTGAGAAAATTCTTGTCTCATTTATCCAGGCGTACGCTCAGTACTTTCGAACAGACTGCCTTTTTCCGACAGTGAATGAAATTCCAAGCCAGACTCCATTGACAAAAACAGTAATTATACCTCACTGCACACAGGAGCTGCTAGTCTACCTCTGCCCTGATCAGTTTGTTTGTTTGCATTACCGTGGGACTTTGCTTAGTTCACATTCAGCAAAGTCACACAATTACACAAACAAACTAACTGATCAAGGCAGTGGTAGCCCAGCAGCTCCTGTATTCAGTGACGTAAAATCAATGCTTTTGTTAATGGAGTCTGGCTTTGAAAATACGACTTGATATATCTGACTTGGATTATACTCCACAAGTTGTATGAGAGTTTGTAAACAAATGTTTTGACATAATTTTTCTGTTGTTAAATATGAACCTCTTTTACTTACATTTCTCAATAATTTCCTCCATTTTTGGATTCTTTGTTCACCAAAGGCTTCAAGACAAATATAACACAGTGCGAATAATCGATAAACAAATGATAAGGACCCTTTAAACCCTACGACAGTGTGCATTTAGTTCCCAGCCTCACAAATGACTGCACATGCATGGTCGGAAAAGTGCTTGTTTGTACACTCGCTCTCTCGCACACACACACACGCACTAATATAATGATGCAGGTGTGTCCACACAGTTCAGATGGAATGATTTATTCATAATCATGATAGCATAATAAAACAATGAACATTGAAAGCACTGACAGTTGAACCCAAGGCCTCTCACACACAGCATGCACCACCCCGACCCCAGCGTTCACAGAGACACTGAACATTCCTAACGCCAAGAGACTCCTGGCTTCTGAAAGTCCTCCTTTTTTTTTAACTCTCCGCCCCAGTCAGTTTTTTCCTTGTTCTTTTTTTTTTTTTTTTTTAATCCTTTAAATATATTTTGATATAAAAACAAGCCCACGTATGATGAATCAACCATGTTTGTGAACTGCCTCTCCCCGGTCTCCTGTTATTGTCCTGCCCCCCCCACCACTCCTCCGGGCTGTATTGGTTGGAGGACGAACATGATACTGGCCCCCAAATCCTCTCTTTTCCTGTTCATGCTCTCTTCATGGATACGTGGTGAAAAGAAAAAAAAAAAAAAGTCCCCAGTCTGATGGGTGATGGTGGAGGTGGGGGAGACGGCACTAAAAAATAAAACGGTTTGATAACCTCCCTGAAAAAAAAAGAAAGCAATAAAAAAGATTTCTTAAAAAAAGTAATTAAAAAAAATCAAACCACAACAGTCCAGTTGAAAGACGTGCTGGAGGGAAGTCTGGAGCTCTGTAGACTGGAGGCACTTTAGCACAGAGCGAAGGCCCCACACCTGACACCATGCCGAGGGGAGAGAGAGAGGGAGGGAGGGAGGAAGAGAGGGAAGGATGGAATGACAGAGCTGGGCTGAATTCATGCAGAGCCACATGGTGATACAGAGATCCAGGAATGATGGAGGGAGGGAAGAAGAAAGAGCACCTGACAAACGTGGAGGAAAAGGCCAGCCTCCCCTCCAGTTAATGCCATGTTTAGGAGAGGAGGAGGGGAGGAAAACATAAGAAAGAAAAGGGATCTTCCAGGTAGAGGAAGAGGAGAAACTTGGACCAAGAGAGGAGAGAGACAGAGAGAGAGTGAGTGAGCAGCGGCAGGTATAGAAAGAGGGGAGAGCAGTGGCCCATCGAGAGAAGAGGGAACTGTCTGGCAAAAGCTATACAACACAAACAGGAAAACAGTCCTTGTATGGAAGCAGAGGGGGGAGGGGGACGCCTGAGGTTGGGGGAGGGGGGCACAGTATGGCAGTCCCACAGGTCAACAGGCTAGGCAGGCAGGAGGAAGGCGCTGTGGTCCCTCTTCTTCTTCTCCTTCTCCTCCTCCTCCTCCCACTTTACAGCTGTGTTGGGCTGTGTCTCACCCCCCTCCTCTCCCCCCATCGCCCCCCCCCGGGCCTCCTCTTCACAGGTAGAGCTCCTTAGCTCTGATATGCTGCAGCTTCTCCCTCAGCATGCGGAAAGAGGGCCGCACCGAGGCGTCCAGGGTCCAGCACTGCTTCATCAGGTCGTACACCACGGGCGGGCAGCCATCTGGGGCGTCCATCTTGTATCCATTCTCTACCCGGGGCACCACCTCTTTCAATGGCTGAGAGACAGAGACAGAGCAATGCTGACAGACTCTCCACATTAACATGGTGATTGATATTCAGCTGGTGCAACTGACTCAACTGCATCACAACATCCCAGGCACAACAAATAACTAAATATGTAAATGTCACAAGTGGTGAAGCGTGCAGAAATAATTCATAACACAGCCCATATTGCGTCACATTTTCATCACCTGCTCCAGCAATCTAATGGCACAGATCTAATTATTTTGAGGTCAGCACTAAACGTACAAGACACTTCACTAATCCTGTACAAGAATAAATAAGACAAATAAGCACTGGTCCCAGCAATGAAGCCTGCCATCTGCTGGTATACCCTCAGACCTCAACGAGCCACAGAAATCTGGTGTTTGGGTACTTACAATTCTAGGGTAAGGCACGCGCCCAAAGGAGTAGATCTCCCAAAGTAGGATTCCGTAACTCCAGACGTCTGACTTGGTGGAAAACCTCTGTTAGACAAAAAAAAAAAAGAGGGGGGAGCCTGAATTCACACATCACACAAAGGCATTCAGAGAGCAGCTTAGGTATTTTGTGCTTCCTCCATCTGTAAAAAACAGAATTGGTTTGTTTGCAGTAGTGCTTTTTTTGTAGTTCAAGTACTCCAAATTATTATGTGTGAAGAGTATGAGAATAAACACAAACACCAAATGTGCTCAGTGAGTTGAAATTCCATGTCAGCACAGGATCCAAAGAGCATGTGCACACGCAGATTTGGAAGATTAAGAGTAGAAAATGAAGGAGCAGCAGGCTGCCACTTAGTTAAACTGCTGCCATCAAACAAAGCCCTTAATGGGATTCCAGTCCACCTGAACTGGTAAACAAAACAGGTTCCAAGAGCAAAATGTCAGATAAAAGCTATCTAAGCTTTTCTATTAACACATTAGGCCTCGTGCAAAAAAACACCTGGATGAACAGATTTGCTCTTAAATGGCACGAATGGGTGATTTAAGAGAATTTGTTGCACCTGCCAGTTTTTCCTGACTAAGAATTTTCTCTTCCCCGTCCGAAATAAAGCATGGCGCGTGTACTGGTAGTTGGAGAGGTGCCAGTTCACCTCCTGGCAACTGCCGAGGTGCTCTTGAGCAAGGCACTGAACCCCCAGCTGCTCATGGCGCCTGTCCATGGGCAGCCCCCTCACTCATCTCTCCATTTCATGCATGTATATCCTGTTTGTGCATGTGTGTGTATTTCAGGTCTGTGTGTATATGACAACATATTAAAAAATTTGAATTTCCCCTCTGGGATTAATAAAGTATATCTTCTTCTGTTACATATAAATGAACGTCTGTTACATTCAAGTCTTTGCCAGACAAGTTCCCACAGTGCTGATTCAGCCTATCGCCGCCAGAGATAGCTCTCTATATTTCACAGTCTCGTTGTCGGGTGTAGTTGTTGGGTGTCTTTGGCAGCTTTCCCGTGCAGGCGCACCGGAAGCGATGCCTTTTACCACAACCAGATGCATAGATTTATTTATTTATGCTAGATTTGTTATATTTTTGTTGTCTTTTCTGTTTGGTACGCCTTTTTGTTTTAGTTTTCTTAATGCATTATCTGTGTGTGAATGATTCTGTTTAGGGAGAGATGAGATGAGAGACCATAGCAAGAGAGCAGCAGCTTTAAGCATGGCCGAAGCTATGGCGGAAAAAACCATAAGAGCCATCCGTGAAAAGTTTCTGGAGGGGTTGCTGCAGATAAAAAGGAACTTTGTGTTCAGAGGAAGGATTAAAATCAAACAAGACTTGAAGAGAGCGCTCCTGGGGTGGGAGAGGTGCAGCGAGCTCACCTGCAGGCATATGTTTTAGGCACACATCGACAGTGTTTGTGTAATTACTCTCACTGCCAGAGGAGGGAGACAAGTGTTCTGCACTCCAGCTTTAACTACTTTAAATCTTCCTTATGCTGTGCTCAAATGAAAGTAGGTGGAGCAGATGAAAACAAATGCTAAGAAAGCGACAGCGCATTAGCTGAGGTCTGCTACCCGTCCACCCCTCGTCGTCTCTCACCTTCTCTCTTAGTGCTTCGGGGGAGGTCCATTTGACGGGCAGCTTGGCAGTGTCCTGTATGGAGGAGGCCTCCTTGGTGAGGCCAAAGTCGCTGACCTTGGCAATGTTGTCGTCAGACACCAGCACGTTTCGAGCTGCCAGGTCTCTGTGGACGAAGTTGTTGGCCTCCAGGTACTCCATGGCTTCACACACATCACTGGGTGCCACAGGGAGACAGGAGAGATGATGAGTGAGGACGGGATGACTAAAATCATAATAACCCACAGGTGTGCATCTACTCCTTAATCTGTGTGGACATATTTGTGGCTGTGGTTAAGACTTACCAGGACACATTAAGTGACAACTGTAGTGCAAATATCATTAATGCAGTGGAGGAGGTAAAACTGGCTAAATCAGAGAATAATTGCACATTACTTATACTCCTCTACTTGCCTCATGTTCGTGCAGTTAAAATCTAATCCCTCGCACATCTCTAACAAGCTCATTCAAGGGTTACAAAGCTCGTACTGAAATTAAATTATGAATACTTCCTCCTGGATGCATGTTTTTCTGCCTACTGATCTGAGTGTTTACACTTATGTAATGGTTGCACTCATTTTAAGTTGCGCTGGGTTCAAGCAGCAGCTAAATGACTTGCAGATAAAGCAGCTATTTATCAAGGCAAACAACCTGCATGATGGCTGCTTGTGTAAGCAAAGGGCTTCTTTCATGTTCCCAGTCAAGAGCGTGACACTGTTCTTTTGAAATTCTATTCAGATTCTGACAGCAAAAGAGCAGCAGTTTAGCTCTAAACCCTGAGCTGTGCTGATTAAACGTTTGTCTTTTCTGCAGTAAGTGCTTGAAGAGAGATGAAGAGGACTCACAGTGAGAACTTGAGTAAGCAGTCTCCGCCGAGCACGGTCCGTCCTCGGGAGCGCAGGTAGTCCACTAAGCTGCCCTGTGACACAGTTCAGAGGAGGAGGACATTTTTAGCACGGATGGTTCTGGTGAAAAACAAATCTGTGACCCCAAAAGTGTCGGTTTACTCTCAGCTGAGCTACATGGGACATCACTATGTTCTAAACATGAAACAATTGTCATTCAAATATCAAGTCTTTTCTTATATACATTGTTCATTCCTATTAATTTGTTATTAAGAAAATTGTTCATATTAGCTTAATTGTATACATTGCCATTCTGGGTTCCATATATGACATTACAAGGAAGATGTGAGATAAGACAACTGATACTACTTTAATATCTGTACAGTAAGTGTGAAGCTACCCAGCAAAGATCTGGATGCTGACGTTGTGTTCCTGGCCAAAAATAGTTGCAGTCGGACACCAAATACTGCAAAGCGGTTATGATGCAGACAGCTAGATGGTTACGTTGTTGTTTCCACGTCCAGTAATGGTCCATTTAGACCTGGGTTTCAAACCAGGAAATACTGATTGTATTGTTGCCATGAAAAAAACCCCCAATGCATGTATCTTTTTTTATTTATGCGACATTTTATTGACAATTTGACGTCCACTACAATTTTTATGCTATTTATGATATGTCAATTATATTCCTGTGTCATTGTTTTAAGACTGTGGTTTTTCTAAGAGCCAAGATCTTTATCCAGGCTGCCTTTGATCACAGCTTTCCTTCAGGGCTTTCTGTCCGAAAGTCAGGTGACATAGTATAAGACACCGACAGAGTTTATGTGTATACAGAGCTGTGGTGGATGAATGGATAGGGTACAGTTCTTTAACCAAGGAGAGCAGAATTTGAGTCCCATCTGGGTGAAAGTTTATTATTTGGTCATTTTAATATTGTATTTTGACATTTCTGGGATGCTCACAAAGGACGTCCAGCTGACGGCCAAGTAACGTCACGGACATTAGCATAGCTTTACTTTTTGAACTATTTTTGAACCATAATGGGACGTCTTTGTTGGATGTTCAAACAACGGTAATTCGGCCTCTAAATGTTTGCTGGGTACCGCCAGCAGTTGTTTTGCTTAGCAGCAATTTTGCTGTCTGCTTATGAAAAAAGATTTAGTAAAAAACACATGTGACAAACCTTAGCCATGTACTCTGTGACAATGTAGAGACTGCTCCTTTCCTCCACAATTACCCCTAGCAACTGCACCAAGTTGTTGTGCCTCAGTTGCCTGTACAAAACAGAACAGAGGAAAAGAAAAAAAAAAAATCAAGCATTAGCATGCTGGAAAACAACTGTGTCCACAAAAGGATACATCTGATGAAAAAGTACTTGAAAGAGAAAGGTGTGCCTGTGTGCGCACAGACACACAAACATATTTGTAGGTGGCGTGAAGGACAGAGCAAGAGTTGGAGGATCTTACGTCATGACAGAGGCCTCGGCGATGAAAGCCTGCGCTGTGGCGTCATTTTTGATGCACTTGACCGCAACCTTGGTCCCTCTGTAGTCTCCAACCATCACATCTGACAAAGACACACACAGGGTGAAGTTTTTAGTAAAATATGCAAGGCGACCTTGGTCTCTGTTATTATGGCTCTGATGTATGAAATTAAATGATGCAAAGATCCTTGTGAAATCAATTCATCACCTCCAAACTCTCCTTTGCCAATGGTCTGCAGGAGTTTCAGCTCCTTTCTGTTCAAGGCCCAGCCGCCTGCCAAGAGAAGACAGACAACACTTAGCAGACTTCACAGTCAACGACAATCATGCTATGAGTCTAATGACATTACTGTAAAACACACAGAGAAGAGCATGTATTAACAAAAGCACATTTCTATGATTCTGCAAACCCAGAACTATGGAACTAGGAAATGTATTTAAATATTCATTAGTGAGTTTCACAAACACCCTCTTCTTCTTCCTGAATGATTTATCTGTCATTTGGGAGAAAAAGTGTTGATATATTCAAACATTTAGCTTTTCCCAGTTATCCGGTGTTCCGAGTTAGCCGGGTCAGATGTGTACACGAAGAGCAATGGAGAGATGGAGGTGGAGGAAGACTCAGATTGACCTTGGGAACTGGTGAAGCCCAGCAGTCGTCCCCAGACGCACAGAGATTAATTACCCTCTGATGATTAATGCTATTAGGACGAGGAAGATAGTGGAATGTTGTAGGAGATGCAGGCTTTGTCGGTATGCTGTGCATGTGCCACAGACTGTATGCTTGTGACAGTATATAAACACAATAATGTCTCTGTGTGCGTCGGTGCCAGTGTCCCTGTAGAGCAGTGTAATGAGCTCAGTGTATCCTTACTCCTGGAGAACTCGTCTTGTGCTGCCACTGTTCCCTCCATCAACTTGGGTTTAATCAGCCGGGTGCAAAGGCCATCGGCATCTTTGGTGTAGTGCTGCGGATAGAGTTAGAGAGAATTCAATGCATTTTCAATATGTAAAGATAGAAGTTAGTATGTATAAGTGTTGGAAATAATAAAAACCCAGGTTGTCATTTTCACAAAGGGTTTCACTGTCTGATTTTTTCTTATAACTCTAATGTTGAACAGTCAGCAGTACATTCTGTAATAGCTCACTCTCACTCTGCCACCGTAGACCAAGTTGAATGATCAAGGACTGATGATCAAAGATTAAATCTGAATGGTGAATCTGTGCACAAGCTTTTGATATGCAAAACAAAAGTGAGGCGGATGTTTCCAGCAACTCTCTACAGAAGAACATGAAAGTCGTGATGAAAAGAAGATTCAGGTAAGAGTTGATGTGCGGGGGCTCAGGTGATTTAATATATACGCGATATCGGTGGTGTTTGCCTTCACCAAAGACAGAGAGCATGAGATCCAACGTGCATCACTGTTAAAGAGGAGGATGGTTGTCTTGAGGGAATCCCAGCCTCATTTCCATACAAAAGATGAAATAAAACAGGAGGAGATAAGTAGACCATGTGTAAGAAGAGGGTATGGGAAAGTTGTGCAACCAAAGTTTAGGGGCTTCATCTACAGCTCTGACTAGAACAGGAGTTATATTCCATCATAGGACCAGGTCAAACGACCAGGTCAACTAACTGAGACGCCAGTGTTGCTGCAGTGAAGTGCTGCTTTTTTGAGCACTGTGCTCCTCTGATCAGCGCCAACTCCAAGGGGGATTATTAGGGGGGGGGGGGGAGAGATTTTGACTGACATATTTTTCTTATTACATGAAAAAAGAAAACATTACATAATCTATAACCCAGATGCACCTGGGCTGAGCTGCAACCAGCCCATCATCCTTATCATAACGTCACAAATGCAAACATAATGGTGATTAAGTTCTGCAGTTTGACACTTATCTCATCGGATATGGATGGTTTAGATCATCATGGAAAGCTGATTCATACACAACCATGAATTAGAATAAATGCAATTCACTGAAACCCAGAGCATCTGTACTGCAATCAAACATCAATTGAGATAACAGGATCTGTCTTTAGAAATGAATGAACCTCTGCTGATGACTGACAGAATGCGTTAGGCGGTTGAGGAAGACTCCAGAGTAGCTCCCCTGCTGGGAGCTGCGAAGTTTATTGTGGGAACCAGCGGCAGAGGAGAAGTGTGTGGGTGTGGGAGAGTTCAATGCATGTGATCCTTCACCCCCAGAAACACAGCAAACCAAACGACCCGTCAATATCTGCTCGTCATCGTCATAACCTGTTAGACTATTTATGAATGCAAATGCCCCACTTTGGAGACATTTATATGTGTGAGACAAACTGTGAATCAGTGTCTTCCTAACACACATGGGTCATCAAACCTCTGTGTGATCACTGAATTAATAAAGCAAAAAAAGAAGGGTACCCATCAATAGCAAAACCAATGTTACACAATTGTAGCATGGCGATTGACCACAGTGTAAGTTTGTGTGGCAACCACCAGGGGGCAGCATGGTGAAGGAGGGGTCAGCTCCACTACATTATTCAGCACTGACAATCACACATGCAGCCACATATGTGGAATAACAACCACACCACTCTCCACACATACATGTCTATACACATATTTAGATTTCCTTCAGCATTCATGTGATGTAGCTGTATTATTTGTTATTATATGTGCAGTGTTTTCAAGATCATCATGGAGAATGTACAGTGCAGACATGTTGCATAATTAATACTGCCTGTTTAACACATTACAGTTACATAAATTCAGTCTGTTAATGCATGAAAATATATTTTTAGTACACAATGGTGCTGGATAAATCAAGGTCTTCCCATATGTAATTAAATCAGAAGGGTGTAATCACAGCGCAAAAATACAGAATGAGCATTGTGGCTGAAAATACTTTCACCGTGCTGTCACGCCCTTCGTAAATAACATATGGAGCCATCTCCATCTCACTTCAGCAGCATCACTGCATCCATGTGACTGACATACAGAACATCACTGTGGATGTTGTGATTGACAGAGAGGAGGCCTGGGTGTGCTAGGATATATGTATGCGTGCAGAGTGTATATGCAGGTCCGTGTGAAGCCTGCTGTGACAGGCCAATAAGAGCAGGGCAGGCAGAGCAGGGAGACGATGAGCAAGCCGGATAAACACACAAGAATGCGAGGCATCCTCTCATAGCCTATTATAGAGAGAAACAGAAGACACGGGGGAATGCAGACAAGGAAGAGGATAAAGATATAGTGAGATCGGGTGAAAGAGAGAGAGAGGAAGGCAGGGAGGGGAAGCAGAGAAAGAGGCTGAGATAGATAACAAAGAGAGGAGGAAAGAAAGCAATATGCCAGGTATCCACGAGGGAGCACAAAGAGAGAAAGAGAAGGAGGGAGGGAGGTGGAGAAAGGAAGTGGAGGCAGAACCAAGCCTGGAGGGTGTGAACAAGAGAGAGGAGGATAGAGATGGAGAGGTAGAGATTGTGGGTGGCTGATAACAAGAATGCACCGGGGATGTAGATGGTCTCGGTGCCAGCTGGCACATTCCTGTCGTCCACTTCCAACGCCCCGCAAGGCAAAGAGATGAGGTCCAATTAAAAGCGTGATAGCCGCCAATCCAACTCTTCCCTTTATCTGAGAGGATGAAAGGCCTCACGCGCTCTCTCTCTCTCTATCTCTCTCTCTCTATCTCTCCTTCCCTCTACCATCATGTCTCCTGAACTCCCCTCTCCATGTCCTTCCTCTGAACCGGCGTTCAGATAACAGACAGAGAGTGAGAGGATCAGACAGCTTTTTGAAGAATGTGAACATGTACTTGAGTCTGATTTTTAGGGAAACTCCTTGGGGACACTGAATATATGAGTGTGTGTGTGTGTCTTGTGTTTACATAGTTATGTAATCACACTGCTGCATGATTGATTTAATTTTCTTAATTGTCAATACTGGCATAAAAATTGGAAGATGGATTCCAAGTCTCAAACATAAGATCATAAATATATACAGAGAATTTAAATATGACCTCAAAAAACAGACTTTTGACAACATAAACATTTCTTGAAACAAAGGGAGACAGTTGAAGGCATATATCCCACCTATTCCTCCCATTGTTGACTTTTTGGGGAAGTATCTACATCTAAGCAGAAAACATGAGCTCACAGGGCACTCTGATTATCTATTAATCGCTGATAAATCCGCACATTACTTTCTTGATGACTCATTTGGCCGAAAGAATGTCAGAAGTTCAGAAAACGGTGAGAAATGCCCGTCACAATCTCCCCCAGAGTCCAATGTGACATCCTCAGTCGGTTATTTGTTAATTTTTAACAGGGAGGAAGTTTCTTTCCTCTCTTTAGAAAATGCCATGTGAAAATACTTTTCTCTGACTCACTTGTTTATCTCACAGTTATCTCTCATCTCGTCTCTCCCCTGTGTGTGTATCTCCCTCACTGTGGTCGCAATGCTTATCGTAATGCACAGATTTGACTGGCTGAGAAGCATCGCGTCGGAATGATTTAAAACATGCAAATGGTTTTTGAGATTCCTGGTCATTAAAGCAGTGCTACAAATGCTGCGCTGGTGTCAATAGAAACGCTCCGTCACAAATGAATAATTCTCAGTAATTTATTGGTCTTAGGTTTGAATCCAGACCCGGGGTTAGAGAGAGGGATGGCAGGTTAACAACGGGGACACATTTTGGTCATTTTGCTAACAAGGGAATGGTGCCCCCCCCCCCAGAAAACGCTGATGTTACCTCAAATTACGTTTTGTTAAACTAAGTTTATGATAACATGAGACAAAAAAGAGCAGCAAATCCTCACAACTCAGAGGCTGTAAAACATTTACTCAATAATCAAAATAGTTGCAGATGGTTTTCCTGTTTATCGACTAACTGTTTAGGCTCCTCAGGATTCTTGAAGAAAGTAGTGATGTGGTAAAAAGTTTGTGGAATTTATATTCTAAATCCCATTTTCTGCCACAGCAGCTGTTTCAGGGCAGAATGCATTTGAAAATGTTGTCCTGACTTTCAGGAGAGAGGAAGTATCTCCTGGAACCACATGAAACACGAGTGACCACTGACATTCTGTTCATAAATGTCAAAGGTTTCATTTTCCAACAAACAACTCTCTTTACATGCTCTCTCTGCGGTTCAGCTTAACACTTTGTGACTTTCGGTTCTCGCTATTATTAAGTTTAAAGACAAACCAACCAACTGGCACTGATAATGAGTGGCCAATTATCCTTTTCATCTGCCAGACTGAGAGCCAAGCGTATTATGGGTATCAAGGGTACCATGTGAAGAAAAAATAGGAGCAGAAATGGTAACTATGTTCTCTGTTGTCCCTCACCTCAACCAGCTGCATGAGGTTCTCAAAATACTCCTCCTCGTCAATGGTGAGCTTGCCATTGTGGTAGATGATGCGGTAGTGTTCCACCTTGCCATCGCAGCTGACGCACAGCGTGTAATCGCCAGGATAGTTGGTGCTCTCCCTCACCAGGAACAAGCCTGTCTCTGGAGGGTAGAGGAGCCGTTCGGCCTGCTCTCGAGTTATCTTCCCATGAAACCAGCTGCGAGGAGAGAAGATGGGCAGAAAATTAGAAACAAGACAGGGACAGGAGGAAAAAACATTGAAGAACAATGGAGAGATAGCGTGGAAAAAGAAGGAGCGAGAGAAATGAAGAGGGAGAAAAAGTGAAAGGAGAGTTATCGAGGAGGAGACGGTGAATCACGCATCAAAAAATGACAGACGAGGACAAAAACTGACAAAAACTGGCATGTACTGTTTGCATGAACACACACACACACACAGTTGATGTAACAATCGTGGACAATAAAGAGACAAATCTGATCCGTGCACAGAGATACCACAAGTGCCAGTTCTTGTGACAAACAATTGAAATCCTCATCTGCTCTGTGTCAGTGCTAACAACATCAGATAGGCCTAAATCCTCCAACGCTCCCTACAACAGATCAAACAGGTCATTTTCACTACACTCGTCAACCAGACAAAAGGACCCACTTCCACCAATCATGGCCCGCAGCCCTCCTCTGAAATGAGAAGTGAAAAACAAGAGCGCGGTGGTAATGGGAAGCCGGCAGCAGCACTTCCAGTTGGTTCAGCTCGAGTGGAGCAGAGGGCGGGGTCGTCTCAACTCCGGGAGCCGGTGAGAAAGTACCTGAACCCAAACAACAGGAAACATGGCGCTCACAAACACACATGCATGGACGCACACACACAAGGAACCCGAGGCAGAGTCGGAAGCTGACACGCAGGCGCTGCAATAACAGGAAAATGCAAAAAGTGCTCAGACGAGGTGGTGGTGGGTAAGACAGGACCAACTATCCACTCCTGGCTGAGGTCAGGGAGACCAGGAGATGGACTGACTGTGAGTTTAAAACATTTATTTAACTCAGGATTCAGCAGAGATAAAAACCTGTTCAGAGCTGCGCTAGCTTTAACGTGCTCTGAGAAGAAATAAAGCTCTTGCTTTGCTGGCTGCATAACTCTGCTTCCACCTCACCATATGGCCTGCTGGGTATATCTATAGGCTGCTAATGGATGGATTAGACAGCTGCATTACAGTGAGTGCGTTTACATACACATTAATATCCTTCTTTGGATCATATTCAGAATATGGTGTGTATAAAGAACAGAGAAACCTATAGATTTGTATCTCTGTTAACATGATTGTTAGTATTGTAGGTTTTCTTCTTTCTCTGACCTCTGATCTGCAAATGTTCAAGTGTAACATATCTTAAATATCTCAATAAAATACAGTTAGACTATAAGAAAACCAAAGTCCTCACGGTAAGGATTTGGAATTTACATATCTTCTGCCTGTATAGACATGTGGTCCTGAGCACTAACACACCATCATCCCGGCAACCTCCACCACAAAACAATGCACCGTATCCCATCAATTTATGACCCTCCTTATGTCAAAGGTCGTTTAAGCTGCACACAGTAGTAACCTACAGGGTCTCTCCACCCGTCTTGGCTAGTGAATGGGTGGTAATCAACAGCTATAATTGATTTAGCCTGTTTTCCTGTGGCTGCCTCCATCACTCCCTCCTCCTCCTCCTGGTACTCGGCCTCCTCAGACAGCGGAGGCCCTTGTGGCAAAGCAGCTTAATACGGGTTGAGTTGATTAGATCAGTGCAGGCAGCTTCTCCGATGGACAGCAGCTCCTTAACTCCCACTAATCCGAGAGCGGGCGCCAAGCGTGGACGGCCCAGAGACACACATAGCCCTTTGGTGGACACACACTAGCTGCTCTGTCCACACCAATTAACTGCAGTTTTCATACATTGCATCATACTGGAATAAGAAAAGGCACAAAAATGTGGTAAACAACCTGGTGGGGACAACAGGACAAAAGGACAGCGGGGTTAAACCCCTCGGCTTTCTTTAGGGGTGGTGCTGTTATGTGTGGCAAATGTCTGCCACAGGGGGGCAGCAGAGAGAGCAAGCTGTTAGATGCCAGCGAGGGAGGCGATGACTGTATCTGCTGCTGAGTATCAATTGGTCAGGGCGAGAACAGGGACAGGGGACCACAGCTGAACCCTTATGTAACTCAGAAGAGAGGGAGAGGTCTTCACTGAGACATCTGTTAGCGATTCACGACTAATTCAACAAGTCCCTGTGGGTTACAGTTAATGGCTCCAGACGAATGACTTCTGATGACTTGAACGTTTTGAGAAAAAAAAACAAACATTTAACTATGCAGTGATCTCAAGAGCAGCAGCGAGGACATGAGGTCAGCAAGTATAACCATGCAAAATGTTTGGGAGTCTAATTGTTCCTTTAAATCAAAGGAAAATTAGTGCCAGAGTCTGCTTATGCTGTAGTATTGACGGATGTCAGCAATTTCTCTCAATTTTCCCTCAACAAAGAAAAACATTTATAGGAAAAACATACTGTGAAGAGAATTGGTAACGGCCATACTAAAGTGGAAAATCGACTTCTTGTCAGACGACAGGAATAATTGCAAGATCAATCAATGTGACCATCTCTCGGTGAAGATGAATCTAATCAGAACTCCAGCAAAGTCAGAGCTTGCATTGGAGTTCAGTAATTCATGCTGCTATTGTGTTCACAAAGCCCTCATAGCTGCGCAAGGCTAATTTAAAGTTACCATTAGGCCTCCTCAGACCACACGCAGCAACATGGCAGAGCTGGGTGACCCAGTGACCAGTTTCAAAATGGTGCAGACAGGCAGCATGAGTGGTGGCAAAAGGAGAGGTTAAAGCTTTCAGCAGCAGTTGATGGAGTGAGACAAAGAGGGTCAAAAGTCTGTTTAAATGTTTCCTGCCAACAGGATGTTACAGTGGCGTACCATCAACTCTATAAGCACTGTAGAACTAAAGACTCCTGTGCTTATGGCTGATCTCTGTTTTAGGAGAGAGCACACTAAACTGTCTTTTCTGCAGAAGCACAAAAGCATAATAGTACAAACACTGATAAACTTAGATAAATGTATTTAAATGTTGGGTCTGACTTTCAGACTGCTATATTAATTTCAATACAGTTATGGTGGAGCATATCTCACAGTGCATCACCTCTCACAGGACAGCAACTATGCCCTTCGTCTGATCCGTAAAACACTGGAATTAAAAACTCATTCTACTAATCTGTTAAGTTAAAATTCTTGGTTATTATCACTCGCAGGATGCACACAAAAGCTTTGGCAAAATTCAGATGACAACATCTCATAGCTATGTGATGATACCTTGGCAGCCTGTGTGCTCTCGGCTTTCCTGTCTCGCTTCATTTGCATATGCCTCTCGTTATGTTTTTCCTCTTTTTGAAATCACTGCTGTTTCAAAGAGCCCGATTCAAATGTAGTGCGCAGCTGGTCCTGGCCTCTGTGGCAGCCAGACACCGACAAGAGAAGACGCAGCACAAACTAAAAGACTGTAAAAGTTGGAATTTCCATCTTTTGATGCTTTGCCTGACTTTTGAAATCAACACTACATCTTCCCTCGCTCCAGGGAACAGAAGTGAACGGGGGTATGACAACTTGTTCACACACTTTACGAGGAAAGAGAGCGTATGTGGCAAAGATGTAGAAGACACATAGCTAAAATTGGTATTTTGATCACTGCTGCATATCATCAGATTCACTTTGGCAATACATTTTAAAAATACTGTCAAAATAGAGTTAGGTTTGTGTATGTCTCAAAATAAATACATGAGACAATCAACAAAGCCCATACACACACATACACGCACACTAATTTGGGTTTCTCCTCCATTACCCTCCGATACTTACGGCATAAGACTGAGCTTCCCTCCTGACTTGACTCCTTCCCTTTTCTGGACATAGTTAGCTGGGATGGTGCCCTCTCTGCCCACCGTGTTCCTCGCTCTGTACCAGTTGGGATCCTGAAACAGCCAAACACACAATGATACAGCCTTAATACTGATGCTAATAACTGAGGTATGTTAACGCGCCATGTCTGTCATGTCCTGTTCCTCATGTTCCTCTTTAAACACACTGAGTTGGTAGCAGAAGCGAAGCAGTGGGGTTAAAATCCTACAGTACTTAACATATAGCCGAGAATGGTACAGTAACCCACTTTAACTCCACTGGTTCAATTACATATTTGTGGGCAGCAGTGAGGGCTGCTGTATATCTGAAGCATTAACAGGAGCCACAGAGCTCCTCTAGCCTAAACGTAACCCTCTGACTGGGGCTACAGAGCTTTTTGATGGAATTCACTGGGATCTCAAGTTTTTTGCAAGATGATACACTGCATCTTATTTTGTGCCTTGTTGATGTACAGCATAGTTTGTTAATTGCATGGTTGCTCTGACTGTTAGCAGCATGGCTGTTGATATTTTAATGTATTAGGATATGAGCAGCAGGGGTTAAGCTTTTGGTTGTCTTTTAGTATCACAATTCAACTATAAACTACTATTGGTTCATAATTTAACTTCAAATTAAATAAAAGGTCCAGTTTGTAAGATTTAAGGGGATTTGGTGGCATCTAGCGGTGAGGATTGCAGATTGCAACCAGCTGAAACTTCTCCTGGGCAGAATTCCGTTAGTGTTCATTGTTCAGGAGGTTTGTAACAGGAGCTAAAATATCTTTAAGTCTCCTCCTCTCCAAAAAAATGTACCCAGTAATTTAGCTGGTAAAAACACTGAGTAAATGACCCTATTTAGAGTCAGTGTTTGGTTTGTTCCAGGGCTTGACGTTAACTTTTTTCCCAAGGAGCACATGTGCTCCTAAGTTGAAAAAGTAAGGAGCGCACAAAGAACTTTAGGGGCACAATGTAAATTGTTCAAATAATGTGTTTTCTGTAATAAACGTGATGCAAATAGACATTTACAAGCAAAATTATTTAATGAATTTGTATACAAAATGTACAGAAAGGTAAAATCATCAAGTTTTGAAAAAGTATTGCAATTTCATTTTGTCTTTAATGTTATTATCTTATATATATTATCTTTGCAATATGACGGTCCCTAACTGCGGGGAGAGCGGAGCAGGCTTCCCCGGAGGTCCACCGCTTTTCCCGGTCCCTCTTCTCCGCCACACTTTGACTTATTCCCACCCAGCCGACAGCCTGGCCGTGGAGAACGGTCCCTAACTGCGGGGAGAACGGAGCAGGCTTCCCTGTAGGTCCGCTGCTTCCTCCACACTTATTTCCACGCTGCCGACAGTGGGACTTATATTCATTGTGCCGACAGTGGCTTGGAAAACCGCCCAGAACCGTGTCACACGGGGAAGAGGGAAGGTGGCTGGAGTTCCTCCAACATTTGCGGTTAGATTATCTTATTTTTTTATTGACAAAAATATAGGCTGCTTCGGCTGATTTTTTTAAGTGCACATGTGCCCCTAAATATTTTTTACAGTTCGCACACACCTATTTTTAGTCGCAAATGCGAGTGAAACGCTCGCACTGTCGAGCCCTGTGTCCATTCTGGGCCACTGTAGAAACATCGCATTGCAAAGTTGCAGTCTCTGTCGACGAGGACTCCCTCCCTATGTTGATTTAAATAGCTCATTCTAAGGTAGCAAAAACATGAAGATTCTTATTTTTAGGTGATTATACATGAAAGAAAACACATTTATTATATTACATTTCTACCAATATATCCCCCTAAATCTTACACACTGGACCTTTGAGACAAGCGTCACATATTAACACAGGTACTGCAGCCCAAATAAGACATGAAACACTGCTATGAGTTATTATTGTTGTTGTTTGCTGAAACAAGTCAGTTATATGAAACTGCTGCATTGGCTATTTCAAGCTAGAAGAAGAAGCTGTCCTTTTAGCCTGTTATCATTTTAAATTGGTATCTGAAAAATTAAAGAAAATGTGGAACATGAAGAACAGTAGAGACAACTTTAGCTGTGCTGGTGTTGAGGTGGGTTGTGGGTAGGCATGTGCAATTATAACATAATGGCCTGACATGATTATCTGAGCTGACTGATCATTTTGCATAATTGTTGATTTTCATAATCAAGGGAATTTAAAGCCAATGTTAAAAATATGGCGACACATAGAGAATGAATAAGGTGCACATTTATCAGCTGGGTAAATAAAGTGTCTACCTGAGCATGAGGTTCCAGTGTCAGAAAAATAAACATGGAAAATGAGAGCGTTGCTGTCCAGATTTTACTGCTTTTGGGCAGGTTCTTCTGTTTCAGCTCATATGAGACCATATTTGTTGCTTGCTGAAGCCAGATGAAGACATAGAGGTGCCAATAATGGGTCTCTTGATTTGTAGTGGAGAGTCTCCCCTACAGGTGCAGCAATGTGTTTGACAGCTCTGGGGAAAGGTAAGTCTGAGCTGCCACTTCCATCCAGCTTTTATTATTAGATAATTCACATAAAACTGTCTTGACGTGGTGTTACAAGCTTCCCGAATAATGATCATTTGGCCTGGATAGCAGCTTTCAGCACTTTTTAGTGCAATATGCAGAATTTCCAATATATTCTGAGCCACCTGTCTACTTACCCTGGTGGCTCCGATGATGGTCAGTAAATCTCCTTTACAGAAAGGCAGGTCCTGTTCGTTGGCAGTCTGGAAGTTGTATTTGGCTACACACTCTGTGCCAGTCGACCATGGTGCCTTAAAGGAAGACAGAAAGAACATTAATTACAGTGGAGCAACTCAGTTTAGTAAGGGGAGCTGAACTAAGGTATTTGTGACAGATGTGTTACAAAACACAGCAACACAGTCAAAAATAGAGGTGACAAGGCACTGAGGATGGGCATGGAAAACATTATACAAATAGTTGATAGATTTCCCATTGTAGGAGTATGCCTCACTGTTCTTTAGTTTTTGTGGTGTGTTGTGTTCGCTGTCAACAATGTGCTAGAAAACAGGTTAGTAAACAGTAGACAGCAGCATGGAGGCCAGTAATTAATTCAGTCTCCCTTTCAAACTCGGTGCAGACTAATTTGGAATGACATTCAAGAACTGCTTGGACGGAGACGGACAGTATTACATGGCAGCGCATCAAAGTATTGCGCCGGAAAAGGGATGAAAATTAACATTTCGACCTGGGCGTTGTATTTCCATCACTGCTGATCAGAGCTGAAGCTGATAAATACCTGAGACTACTGCGAAGTCATTTGCTCCGGAAATGAACGCTGATTGTAACCTTTCCCCTTAAATACAAAAGCCAGATGTTAGTGGGTGTTAGCGGGTTTTCGGTGCAGTGGGAAAAGGGCTTACATTGTCTCTCTTAACAACCACTTAAACACAAAACAGAGGTCTAAATTGATATTTACATCGACCTTATGTGATTTTCACTCATGCCACCACAACTTATAATTGGTAAAAGACAAAAAAGACATAATTGAACATGGCTTGAGGAATAGTAATTCGCAACAATGACCACTATAAACTTCAACCTGCACTTTCAAAGCAGGTGATGAGAACTCAAAAATTAAATTCAGTGCACGCAGAGTGGTGTGGCAGAGATCCTTGGCAATAATCTATCTCTATGCCTATGCATGCTAACACCACCTACTTCAAAGTCAGATTACCCCCAGGTGGTTGTATGAATCTTGGCAAGAGGCTGAGCGGGCAGCACTGCCCTACAAAGGCAGAGAGCACGAACTACAGAGGCAGTGAAGTTGAGAAAAAAAGTTTCCAGACTGGACAGCAAACTCTGAAACCAACAGGAAGGTTATTCCTTCATTTTATGCCTTTTTAGGCTGATTATTTCACCCAAAACATGATGTTCATAGATTCTACATAAAACCTGTAACTAGAATTACCATCTCACAGTTTTATGCCGTTGCAGTTGCAGTTACAGTTTACATCCATGTCTGTCCAAACTGATATGTAGCAATGACAGTCGACAATGCTTCAAATATGGATGTTTCTGCAAAGAAGCTACAAATTCTAAAACATGAATACTTCACACACATCTTCAATCCAGCAGCACAGAAGATCTATACAATTAGCACAGGTTCAAGATGGGAATCCAAGATAAGTGTCACCAATTCAGTATCTGACCAAATGTCTCCCCTTCTTTTCCTGAATTATGATGTTGAGTAATGGCCAGAAAAGTGTTGCAAAACATTATGATGTCACAGCAAAGTTGATTTTTGACCTTTTATAATGTATATATAATGTCATCACTTCATCATATCCTATTACACATTTGTGTGAAGTTTTGTCATAATTAGTGTGGACGTTTGTGTCAAATCTGAAGAAATTCCCTCAAGGTGTTCTTGAGATATAATGTTTACAAAACTGGAGCGGATGCAAGGTCACAGTGACCTTGACCTTTGACCACCAAAATCTAATCTGTTCATCCTTGAGTCCAAGTGGATGTTTGTGCCAAATTTGAAGAAATGCCCTTGAGGTGTTCTTGAAATGTTTTGTTCACGAGAATGGGATGGACAAACAGACAACCCAAAAACATAATGCCTCAAACCATGGCTATCGTCGGCATGGAGGCATTAAAATGCAGATACTGCAGTATCATCATCAGGATATGCGGGTCCAACAATCAAAACGTATCTCAGCTTTCTTGTCAATTCTAACTTGTTGTTTAAGGAAATAAACTATATTTTGATTATTTACAGTCCATAGCTTAGAGGAATTAAAAGTCCATCTGTTTTGTTAGGTAGATGTCATTAAATCAGTCAGCGTACTATTAAAACGGATGACTGTGGCCATGTCAACAGCTAGCTATCATGTTGTTCTTACTGTAGTTGGTAAGATACAAAGAGTGTGCTAAATACACAAAACAATGGGTAGGAGTTGAATCAAATTGTTAGAAAAACCCCTCCTACATACAGTTTTATGTGTCTACTCCTGACCCGTGCAAGGTAATTGACTGTCTTTTGTCCTATGCCTGCTTGGACAGTCTTAAGTCTCTTTATGAGCCTTCAACATACATAAACAGCCATGTCAAATTAATAAATTAAACATATCTCACACCACAGGTCGGACAACTTTCGCCTTTATTAACTGTATGTTTAACTTTGTGACCTCAGGTAATTTCCAGCATAGCTCCACCCGACTGAGCAGAGGTCTCATCAGCCAGAAAGGAAATAATCAAATCCCCTGTGTGCGTCTGCAGTGTCTTTTAAAGAATAAAATCGTCTGTGCTTTCTGTGAAGGACATTGCCTTTTCTCTGGCTCACATTAAATGAAGTTATTACACCACAGTCGCTGCCTCAGAATTTGCTTTACTGAAGATTTCTTGAAAGGCTAGCGGCACTCATTGTCAGTCACTCTGAATACTGTAAATGTGGCAGCTACATGCCTAAAATACGAATGTAAATGACAGCGAGGATAAGGATGCTTTGTGTATTCAGTTTGCACTCTCAGATCAGTACGGGGGGTGTGATCAAAAACATACCACAATAGAGGGACCGAGATGAAATGAGAAAGGCAGAGTACAAAGCAGCAGGTGTGAGTGAGCAGGTAAGGTCCTTGTACAAGCTGCTTTATTCCTCACAACACACGGTACACCTGAATGTGTCGCATGCAGTCTCTGTCAATACTGCATAATGAGTTTGGACCACTGGTGAGGGTTATGTAGATACAGAGAAACCTTGTTTCTCCACTGTTATTAATTTACATTTGGTCACTTGGACAAAAGGACTTTATGAAAACTGGTTTCACAAGATAGAATGTATTGCTGAGGATATTTCCTTGAGGATCTTAAGTAATTTAACATGTAGCCTTGTGCGATACACAAGAAACTGGGGAAGAAAATGGGCTACATTTAACCTGAAGTTTCATTAACACACGTAAGACTCTGTGTGTGCTTTCCTAAAAGGAAATTGCCATTGATTAATTACGTTTGTTGGCGTTTGATGAGTGAACATTTTAAAACAGCATATTCATGTAAAAGTATTTCCCCTGCACAGTCAAATATACTTGAGGTCAACTGTATCTAGTATTACATCATTACTTGACATCCAACTCTAGTTCACCTCTTGAGTGACCTACAAGTCAGTTTGGTTTACTGTATTTGCTTGCTCAAGGGTTTTTCACCACATGGCTGGATGCTGATAGATGCACAACACTACTGTATCTGAGCCTTTTGGCCACAGGGTGGTAAGACAACCAATAGGTCACATATCTGCCCCTCAAAATAGTCTGGGTAAAAAAAAAGGTTGAGACCTCTTGACCTACAGAAACCCACTGAATAGTTTTAGAAACGCACCATCAATTTTAAGTCAGGATCACACTGAATCCATAATGCACTCATGTTGCTATAAACCACAGAGCTTTCTCTCAGGGTCTCGAGGCTCAAAAATGCAGAAAAATCTGACATGATTATTAACTGTGACATTACCACATTAATTATTTGTTGCAACTAAGATTCACTATCAAAACAAATGTATCACAGCCTGACTCATGTGCAGGGAAATACTGAATTTTCTTTTTTTTTTTATGTAATAACACTTCCAAAACACTAACAGTTTCAAAGTGTTTAGTTGGATCCCAGCCTTGATCTTTTCAAATTCCAAAAAACGGGGATGTTTATAAAAATGTTCACCTTGACTGTAGAGGAGCACTGTGGTGTGACAGATTAAAAACAGCCCGGATCAATAAGGACATGTGAAGGCAGGAAGCAGGAGAGAAAGTAATCCTGCTCTGAAGCTACCACTTGAGAGGCATTAGTCGAACCACTGCGACAGTTAGGTAATGTGAAACCACCAAAAACTGAGCCGGACACACGTTGATGGATGTGTGCTCACCAGCTATGTGAATTAATATGTTGCCACAGATATGGGTTCCTTTCAGCACCTCTGTGTTTTGCATGCAGTCCCTTGCATGTGCATGAATGCTCACGTTTGTGTGTGAGTGTGCATGTTAGCTAAGCTTTTTTGCAGTCAAGCAGTCTTAGTGAAACTGACACACATTACAGGAAGGTATTAAGGCTGGGTAAGTATGACCAAAAAGTAATATCACGGTATATTTTGAATAATGGTTGCTATAGATATAAAACAAGGTGGATCTTTTTCCATATTCTCTCAGTATCTGTGGTGAGAAGTGTTTTGAGCATATTGCTGAAACAAAAAGGTGATAAATCAACCATGAAAAAAATGAATCATCATCAATTGTAATTCTCTGGTTCCAGCTTCTCCAGTCTGAGGATTTGCTACCTTTTCTTTGTTCTGTATCATTTTGAACGTAATACCTTTTGATTCTGGACTGTTATTTTATCAAACAAGGAATATAAAGATGTCATATGGAAACAGTTTTCCACTATTTGTTTTTTAAGACCTAGTGATTTATCCAGAAAATAACTGGCTGATTAATTAGTAATGGCAATAACAATTAGTTGCAGCTACGTCCATAATTCACCTTTTAACTTTTGCCTTCCTTGTTAATATGGACTGAGTGTGACTCCATGTAAGTAAAGGGTGTGTACTTCAGCCTCCTAACGTGGTGTGGCTGCTAAGAAGCCAACAGCAGCAGACGCTGATTATCCTGAACAACTCTTTGTTTAGATTTGTGTAGCTCTATGAAATGTAGAGGGGGTAGTGCTCACTCTCAACTTGTCAAATACTTCCACTTTGTCAATGATGTCGGCGTCAGACACCAATGCACAGAGGCACCTTTCGCAGCAGTATGATACGCACCAAGCACACCAGTTGTAGAGGCAGTGGGCAACAACCCTACTCATCAGATACCGTTGCTTTGTCAGTGATGTCTGCATCAGACATGGATGCACAGAGACACCCTTCTTGATCAGGCCGTGTTAGTTTGTAAAGCTACTGGCATCTACTGTAATATAAAAATCAATAAAGTTTGTACAGGGAGGGTGGAAACGGTGGTGGATGGGTCAAACCAACTCAAGATTTTTACCCAGGAGTGCCCCGTTTGTTTCCCGTGTGAATATTAAGCCAAACAATAATGTTTTCTACTCGACCTAACCACGTGCTTTGTTGCCTAAACCTAAGGAAACAAACCTAAAAATGAAGTGTTTAACCTACATTGTAAGTTTATTTTGAAAAAGGATGCATGTAAAGAGCAGAAACTGTACATTTACTGTGAAAACAAAAGTGTTTTTTTGAAAAGACACAATGCATGTAACAAGCATAAAATGACATGCAATCTCTGAGTGTCCAAAACAGACACAGGAGGTGCAGCTCCACTGACAAAGTGGCGGTACTTGACAAGCTGGATTGAGAACATGTTGGCCTACCTGTGCAGCTGTAAACCTGTACACTGGGTAGGTATAAACAACAACAACAACAACAACAAAAAGTCTGCTTCACTCACGTGCATCCCAGACATGATGAAGGGAATTGGGCAGCAGGTGTCCTCAGGCAGGTAGCGGTCACTGGTCAGCTAGTACCATCAGAGCTGTAACAGAAACAAGCAAAGCATTACAAAACACAACCAACAATCTCTTTATTTCAGAGGCTAAATGCAGGCTACACTCTTCTCAACACTACAGATAATGACTGATCTGTCTTTGTCTGCAAGATGCATATGCAAGAGTGGCCATTATTTTAAACCCATAACAACTCAGCTGACAGTGATTATCAAAGTCAATGTTTTAATATCTTATCTTCAGTTTAGGAAAGCCAGTGGTGCACATATATAAAACCTGCCTTGACTGTGAACACCGTAATGTAACGCACATACGTATAATCTGCTACAGCTGGGTTACCAGAGTTTAGTGACTTTAGGTCAATAAGAATTAAGGTACAGATCTTCAAAGTATTTTATAGCACAACAAATTGTGCAAAAACTCAATGTTTCCATGCAATGACAAGGCACAGTGGGCATGTTTCACTGGACAAATTGCAAATTATTGCAAATGTAACTCAGATTTCTGTTAATACTCAGTAGTTGGTGATCTTATCCATCCTCCCCATTTCTAATTTTGATTCCTTCGACAAATAAACTTAGCTGCTGTGCTGATAAAAGACAGCAAAAACATTTATCTCTAGCTGAAAGGTGTTTTTTTAACTCCTTAATTATCCAGGTTCCAATAATACTCTACAGATTGGATGCAAAATCTGAAACTCTGAACCTAGGAAATGAGTAGAAGGCAGCTCTCTGGTATTAGCCAAGTCTGCTGAGCATCTTGGTTTTGCAGCCAATAACTAGTCTTTAAAGGTGACCTTGATACAGCGACAAAAAGGAGAGAGGGAGTGAGCTGCAGAGAGAGAGAGAGAGAGAGAGAGAGAGAGAGAGAGAGAGAGAGAGAAAGCAGGAGAAAGGACGTGAAGACAAATTGTTAGTGATGAGAGGATGTATGTACTGCTTGTGTCTCAGTATGCATCGAAAAGAGTCCATGTCTGGTTGTGTGTGTGTGTGTGTGTGTGTGTGTCTAGAAGAGCGTGTGTGTCAAAGCGTGTTGCTGAAAGTGGGTAAAAGAATGTATAGGGTGTTGGTGTGTGCCAGAGAGGGTGTGTGTCTACAGCTGTGCCTTTATACACCCATATCTGCGTGTGTTACATTGTCTTTTTCTGTGCCTGACAAGTGAATGTGTTCTTTACGTGTCTCTTAAACACCACATGGACCGTAAAAGCTTTTCTTATTTCTACTGTGATCCTTCCTTGTCAAAGATGGTGGTAAATCAGTGGCAGCACAGTAAAGATTACAACTGTTTAAAGGTGTAACAATAACTGAGTAAGGCCTCCCGCAGTAGTCTCCATTCAAAGCATCTCACTTCCGAACAGCCAAGAGAACAGGAAGTTGAAATCGGGAGGGAGGTGAGTGAGAAGGAGGAAGTAGCTGACGCATATTTTCCAGGGCTTTGTAAAAGGTAGGGAGGTGCTCTAGCTGGAGTCCAGTGTGAGCACGGGTACTCTGGTCACTGCCTCCCTTATTAGACTGACTACAGCCATTCATGCCAGAATAGATCAATAAACACGGTGTACAAAGCACTGCGAACAACTTGAGTATAAACGCATAGTTCAATGATCCAAGCTTAACATGTGTTCTTTAACACCTCCCTTTGAGTTCCCTGCCTGTCTGAGGCGTATACAATTAAAAAAGAGCTCATAACTTACACTTTGATTAAGTCTGTATCATGAAAAGTAACATTTTTTTTCCACTGAGCGTTTGCCAATTGTTTTCCACTTACAAAGTAACTCAGTGCTCTGTGTAATTTTAGAGCCATGAAAATGATGCATCTCCTTCAGAGGGCCTGGCTATTGGCTAGCAGGCTCCCTGAGAGCATCTATGGCCAGACTTCACAGCACTGCCATATCCTGTGTTGAAACAGGAAACAGCCTAATTGCAGACCATTGCAGATCTGTATGCAAACTGACAAAGCCAAATATATCCAAGGCCAGGCTGCTCTGTCTGCTGCACCCAGAGGGCACCCGCTACTTTCCCTTTGCTATTCTTTACGTTTAGAGCAGCACTGCTGGAACAGAGCAGCGCGGCTCACCAACCCACAGCCACACTAGATAGCCAATAGAGGGGAGACGAGTGAGTGCTATTCTTATCTCTCTCCAGTGCTGAGGAATGCCTGCAAGCTATTCAAGAGCTCCAGCATCACACTGCTTACATCGCTCTCCTTAAGTTAGTCAAGTGGTACTACGTAAATCCTGTGAGTGAAAAGCATTCTTCAATTCAATTTTCTTTGGCAGACTGTGGAGAAAATCCACTGTGTACACTTCGGAGCCAACACTTCACTGAGTTTCTCACAGAGAAGAATGAGGTCCCAACACCCATACTGATAAATGCATTGTGAGGTGCTAAGTGTGTTTACGCATGTTGCTACAGGTAATGGTCAGAAGTCAAAATATGAACCAGGAAGTCCAGTTTGAAGGCTTATCAGACACCAGGATCCCATTAAAACAGACATTTACAACTCTGCAAAGTTATTACAGCAGTGATGACTTACTCCTCTGTCTTGACACTTGCTATATAAACGAGAGAATTAGCAAGGCCACATGATGCAGGGTATTTTCTCAGGTGCATGTGCTTTGCATCGATTGGGCCCAATCCCAAAACACTCTTTGCCCCTTCCACTTCGCCCTAATCGCCCTGTTGTGCGAGTTCATGTCAGGGGTAGGGTGACCTGACTCTTGTTGGGATAGAGGGGTAGGACAAAGTGTTAGAGCTGTTTGGCCCTCCAAACAGAGGTTTTTCAGAGGCATACTCCAAAGTGAGTGTTTTGAGAATTCATCGGCAAGGTGGCTGCACAAGCAACAAAAGACACTCACTAATGTATTATCTTCAATACAGATTTAAAATGACGCTAACCAGCATATTATCTTAGTTTAATGTTGTATTAATGGTCTGTTCCTTAACAACAAGCATAACATAAGGAATCACTCATATGCTGATCAACAGCTAACTAGCCAGCTAGCTAACGTTCCATTGTTATTGCTGATTTGTGTATGACAGTCCTGAATTTTGATGTATTTCCACATTGCACCCAAGTGATGACATATGATGCCCTAAATTTAACTTAAGCCCAGCACCATTAGCCTACAAAGCACTGCTACTCGCCTGGTAATGAAGCAATATTCTTTTTATTTTTGATGACTTATTTGATTGATTGATAGCAAGGAACTTAAGTTTTAAACGAACTGCGAGTGTCCTTACAGTACAACCACAAAAAGCTGCCTGTAGCCCATGCAAGAGGAATCACCACAGCAGAAGACGGAATATTCGCAATTTCCGGCAACATTTGTCACAACTGTATGTGTAAACGCCACTATACCACTGACGTATCAGGGTCTTGAAAGGTTGTCCTACTTCAAAGGAGAGGTTTTCATCCACTGCCCCTTGTAACTCTTCCAAGAGGCAAAAGAGCACTTGACAACAAAGGGTAGGGGTAAAAATAAACAATGGGATTGGGCCTTGGATTGAAAACAAATAACTTCCAGCTGATATTGCACTGCATAACAGCAACGCTTGAGTTGAAGTTGACTGTTTGTCCAGACTGCCTGCATTTTTCTTTCTGTAATGAATCAGAAGCCTTACAATTTTTGATGCTATTGTTGGTCTAAACACGGCCTAATAATTTGTATTCTAACCATGAACAAGGCTGCGCTGAGTGCTTGACACCAACACTTGAATCTAAATAGTCTAATCTCCGTATGACTCTTCATATGTTAGGGTCACACTTCAAAGTATACATTTAGCATTCTAGTTCACTTCAGCTACCAGATGTGCCACACACAAGTGGAAATCACTCTCCACTCCCCTCCTCCTAATTTTCTCCCACTGTGCAACAGGAGCTGCTGGTGACAGTGTCATGGCAACACACAGTGATGTAACAGCAGCCTTTGATGTAGCACTTCCCAGAGTGTGGCACTGGCTTTCTTTAGCAAAGCCAGATGACAGTAATATTATTACTGTTTGTGTTTTATGTGCCATTTTCATTATGACTAGTATTGTGTTCTACTTCAACTGTCTGCACATGTCTTTGTGCACCATGTCTGCTGCTGCAACCTTCTGCGCTGGAACGGCTTTGATGAATCTAGATTAAAGTGATATAGTGAATGTGGGGTCCTGTTGCTCATCTACTATCTACTTTGTATTATCTTGCTTCACCATATTAATATTTTACTGCAGTGCGCCTCTAAGACAAATTCCTGCATATTCATTATACTTTTGAGAATAAAACAATGTTATCTTTTATTTCTGTACTACAATAGCATCCAAAATCCTGGAGCTATGCTGCTTTGTTCTACACAAAAAATAACTGCATAGAGCAGACAAAAAACATCCTGTGGCAAATCTGTGTCTTTGTTGTAAGCCGCCCAGGCCTTGTTAAAGACTTCTCAAAGGTGCTGGAAAACAAATCATCTCTGAAAAGACAATCAAAGGTGTCTCTTCCATCTTGTTGAGATAACTCTTAAGATCACTCCTACACTATCAAGCATGGAACACACTGCCTGTGTGAGCAGCGCGTGACAGCAACCTCGCTGAACTGTTGCAGGTCGTATGCGTGCCGTGTTCACACTGACAGCATTGATGCTGTGCTGTAACTACTGCATTTTCACAAAAAGTAGGCGATACTACACTCATTTATAGAGCCATGCAAGCCACAATATTGCCAACAACAAGAGAGACAGGAGGAGACAGGAAGTAATTTGATCTCAATGCCCCCCTGTTTTTTGCTTTGTTTTTGTTACTTGTGTATTGTTGTTGTATTTTTGTCTTTCCTGCCCAGATTGCTGTAGTGTGTGTATAGCAAAATGTTAGCGTTAGCTGGTAAATGGGTCTTTGATTATTAAAAAAAACCAAAAACAAAAAACAAAACAGAGACAGGAAGTCATGAGTTAAAAGGAAATATTTATCTCTGTTCATGACTGTGACAGATATAGATATTGAAATTGTAGTGAGAGGTGGTACGATGTCAATATTATCATCAAAAGACCATTTTCACTGTCTGTTTTTGGTGAAAACGCATGGGTCATGTGTAAAAAATACGTGAGACTCCTGTTGGCTCTATGTTCCACAGATGAGTAGCAGCTTAGCCATGTCTGAGTAGCACTGCTTACACAGGCAGTGTGACTGCTCTAACCTGTTGATATGGGTGCCAAAAAAAAATTTGTTCTGTGATGTACATGTGCGGCTATTGCAGGCAGTGCGTTCCGGGCATCAGGGATGAAAACCATCACTGCACGCCAGCAGTGATGCACAATGTTGCTGCTGCTTTACTGAAAGAGAAAAAAAGGATTAAAAAGACTAATAGGTTTGAATTATAGATAATTAAATAGGGACATAAGAGCTGACAAATGTGTTTCCTTTGAAAGGCCTTTGGCTCTCTGCTTATCATATTGTTTCTTCTGCAGCAGAGTTTGATCACACCCTCTCATTATGCACTTTGCTTCTTTTTGCTTTATGTAGATATAATTTGTTACAATTCAGACAGCACCTTTTTTTGTAAAAATAAAAAAATAAATGAAAATACGAAGGCACACCACAGACATACAAGCTGCTCTGACAGTGGATGAGAGACTCGATTCTTTGACAGTACAGACAATAATAGAGTAATAGCACCTATTTTACAATTGTTAGCACCGCCATTAAAATAAGCTCACCTCAATGTAAAAACCTAAATCACCATCTTAGAAATGCACAAATCAGTCCCTTGGTTCCCTGTCAATGGAGCACATTTGTCTCTTGATGGAGTAACAAGCCTTCTATCTCCATATTTCAGCTACAGCAGCAAGGTATAATTTCCAATTTTGGACATTTATCTTTCACTCTAATCCAGCTCTTATTAGCTGACATTAAACCTGAGCAACACAATGCTGTTTGTACTGGACACCTACCATGGGCAAGCAACTGTGAGAATGTTTAGCTGATTGTTGCTCTGTCAGCTTTCCCTGGATAAACAAAAGCTCGAACAGAAATCACCAGAGAGGGCTGGTGTTTAACTGAGACTGCTGTTGTCAGTTTCCAAAACTACTGTGGCAAAGCCTAGGGTTATGTAAACCAGAAGTCTGGTCCAAGGAGGCCCGAGGCCATTCACAGATTACAGTCCTACTAGCACAGCGTCTACCAGAGGTTATAAAAGTCTACTTTTACTTTGGGTGACAATTTAGCTTGGCTCAGATAAATGTCTGTTTAAATAAGGATGTCATTAATTGTGCTGAGGGAAATTCAATTTACTGAGCTTGCACTAAACAACAGCTCCAACTGCACTCAACAAAGGACAGCATTATATAAATTAAGCAGTAAACAACATTCCCATCAAATTCCAAGTTTGTTTAGGCAAGTAATACCACACAAGAGCTCTGTAGGCTGCAAAGAGAGTGCTATACACAGCACTTAGTGGTTTTACATTGGTGCACATGTGGACGTGATTAATATAGCATTCATCCTGTTGCTATAGCTGAATGATTTGAATATGTGCACCACAATATGGTAAGCTGCCTTCAGGTGCAAACTCAGAGCTAAATATTTGCTTATGTACAGACCTGTCTGTGACTGATTGCCTTCTTCAATTATCTGACTGCTTGGCTACAGCTGGGCTGACAAAAACAGGCCTGAACACCCAATTGCCTCCCTCTACAAACAATCACACATAATCTATAACTAAATTACACTGCTGTTATTGACAGATGGAGAGGAGCTGCTGAGAACTACTAAAAAAAATGAATTAAAACTGTAGAATGCAATTTGAGCATCAAACCAGGTTCTGTGATATACGGTAATAATCAACCACGTTTAAGACTAAACATTGGCAATTCGACTGTTCCAGTAATTATTGTGCCATCCATGCTGCATGTCAACCTGTGTCAAAAGGTCTATTTAAGGTATGTATAACCACATTTGGTATAGAATACATGCACCATCTATTTTTAAACATGACATAATCCCATCAACAATGTCCTATCTTTTAAATAAAGGATTTTCATGGCAGCAGCACAAGTACAGTGCAGGTATGGCTATCGAACCTTGACTCAGAAGAGACAGAGCAGAGTCTGTATGGTAGAGAGCAAAAGGAACAGGGGGAAAATATGGAAATGTGACCTACTGGGTATGCAAATGTACAGTATAAGCTCACAAAAAAACTCTCACAGTGCTGGAGGCTCTGCAGAGTGGACAGCATGGAACTGTCAACAACAAATGACTCGTGGCTGCATCACATTTCCTCATATGTAAAGTACTTGACAGCTGGCCTGTTTGCAACAGCAAATGATGAACACATATGAAATGGTGTCCAGTAAACAAATATGATACCCGTGGTTGGGAACTATGCAAATACAGATGTGTGTACAAAAGTGCAGTGATGCATTAAGTGTCTGTTACCATTTTATTAGTCACCCGTCACAGTTTAAAATTGACGTTTTTTTTTTGACTGAGCACACACATTGTTACTTTTTAATCACAAGATAAACCCTTCATCTACTTGACCACTTTGCTGTTCAAACTTTGAGCTCTGGCTTCCAGTAACAATGGTGAAGTTGTGTGTGACAAATTTAGCCCAAGCAAAAGAAATGCAAAAGGTCACTTCAAGTGCGGACCAACAATAAGTGCAAGTCTAACGATAAGGAGCACACACACACAATCTACAGACAACCTTTCAAAACTTATGGCTACCCAGATCATGTGTTCATTAAATCACAGCTACTGTAAGACCAAAAGGCTGACAGCTCAATAGCAGAAGTAGATCGAACAACATTGTCAGAGGGGGTAGCACTGCGCCTAAAATCAATCACTTTCTGACCTCACGCCTTTTAATTTGACCAAATTTTTCCCTACATGTTATCTTTTTAGATTGAGTGTTAGAACGTGGTTTGTTTAACCAGAATAACCACCCATTCGAGAGACAGGAGCCCTCAGAGTTGACCCATATTGGACGCCCACCCTTCCTAAAATTAGAGTATATTTTGCCCTTATAACTCAAAACTGTGGGGTAGACAATTCTTTACATCTCCTGAAGCAAAAGCAGACTTCCGAGTATGTGATGAGCAGGCCAGTCAAACACATGAATCCTTCATGTTGCTTATGTTTTCTGTTTCACTTCTAATATCACTTCTGTTTTTCCATTTGTTCATCATCATGATTGAAAAACAGAGCATTTAATTGAAATGATGTGAGAAAGCCTAGACAGCAAAAACGTGCAGGGCAAAGCCATGTTATGGTTTGAAAATCTTTTGATTTTGAAGCCACTGGTCAAGGGCTGATGATGCTTTGCTCATATCATCTAGACTTAGACACTATCTTCTGCCTCTTGCTATGTATGGCTCAAATGAGGTGAGCACATCGCCAAAATCAAGCACAAGTTGATCAGGATGTCTTGGGCAAGTAAATGGTGTGTTAAGTTCCTTTGGTTACTACCTGATGATCAACAAACAGCACCATACCAGGCCACCTGTCTACTGAACTGTGGCATAGCCTTTGATTTTTGCAAAGGTCAGGACACCATCTGCAACTGTGATTGGTTCTTCTGTTTGACTTGTTGCATACAAAAATGTCATCATGCCTCAACCTTCGTCTTGGAAAAGAGTTGAAAGTAATGACGATTCCTTTTGCCTGGTAAAGTTCTTGCCTGACTGAAACGCAGCTTCAGAAATTTTTTCGCAATGAGTCACTGTGATATTGTGAACTTCAATGGTGGGGATATTGTCCTTAGCAAAGAGGTTCAATTTATGTGGAGTGTGTATTTGGTCGATGTTTCGTGCAGGGATGAGATAAAATCACAACCAGTTTTTCCACCAGGCCAACACAAATCTAAAAAGTATTCTTCCAAAACATGAAAATAAGGATGTATTTCAAAGAAATATAAAAGACCTATTGGGGCCAACTGGGCATATTTTAGAGGATCGGTATCAGCTTAAATAAAGCCGATCAAAATCCAATCCTTTCTGTCCTGTACTCTACTATGTTGTGCACTGCTTTACAATAGCCAAAGGTCATTTGTGGAGGATGAAGCTCAGCTCTGCAAAACTACTGTACAGTCAGAGTGGATGGAGTGCTGCAATGATTCCAGCAAGTCCAAAAGAGTGAGGAGTCTCTTGCCTCAAGACACACTCAGCATAAAGGTTCACCCATTTTAACTTTTATCTATATCATATCAATAATTTAAGCTGGTTAACTTAATAGTTTTGAATCAGAATCTTCAGTATTTGGGTCATAAAGCTCTTAAGAAAATATGGTGTGTCAAATTTAGCATTCTTCAAATGTTATTTCAAATATATCAATCAGAGCAGAATACGAATCAGAAGATACCCAAATATTACAATCTCAGATGGGGCTAAAAATAACTCATCAAGAAATGTCTTACCACGACCAGCTCTGCAACTAGCGTTTATTTTTAGTTAGATAATCTGTCGATTAATTTCTTGATTAACTGATAAGGTGTTTAGTCTATAAAATGCTTTTCCAAAGGCCCAAGATGATGTCCTCAAATGTCTTGTTTTGCCCACTACCCAAAGATATTCAGTTCACTGTCAAAGAGGGGCAAAGAAAGCAGAAAATGTGCACTTTTAAGAAGCTCGAATCAGAGATTTTTTTTCTTAAAAAAAATGTCATACTGATTAATTGATTATCAAATTAGTTGTCTGTCAATTTTATAGTTGACAATGAATCAGTCAACTGTTGCAGCTCTAATGTAATCACAACTGTTTAAAAAGACAAAGAGTGACATGTTTATTTCACTGAAGTCCTCTTCTCAGCACCTCTAGTTACATGTTCACTTTTACTTTAGATGTGGTTTTGCCCATGAAGTCCTAAAAACAACACCTTGAGCTCTGGCTTGTTAGCTGTTCAACTCTCTCGCACACAGCCCTTTCTTTGGTCTCACTGTCATGACCTGCAGTGTGTGTAAAGCACAACAGACATTGAGTAGTAAGACTGGCAGAGAGGCATTCGAGCTCAAACATACAGACTGGAGAATCTGAGCTGAAGGCGCCCAAAGCTGCAAAGAGCTGAAGCCTGGAATGTTGATTTTCAATGGGACTGGCAGTACAACATTTTGACATCAAGGATTCCTTCCATTTATGTTTATATCAAGAATATTTCTTATTGGAGGTCTAAAATTTCTTACGCAAATAAAGTGTTGCACCTTTACCTCGTCACTAGAGCATACAACAGCATGTTTACAATATCTATTACCTGACAGATTATCTATTCACCTACTTCTGAGGGGTGAAGAGTGGACCGAAAGTTTGATATATTACTCTCCACCATCCTACATCCTACTTACCCTGTCTACAACTCTATCTTACTGTGCCCAAAACCTTAGGGTACAAGTGGTGGCAGTCTCTACTTATTTTACACAAAGCAGGAACCTGATTTGAGAGCTGATCCTACAGTCGAGCCGTTTCAGACAGTCTACTAACATATTACCAGGTTACACTAAATTCAATGAGGCTCTTTATTCTATATTTACACACAGGGTTGAGTGACATGCTCATGCAGAAATCTGTCAACCATCACAGATTTTACCATATCATTTAAGATCTTCCCTTTTCTCTGGGTACATTAGACTATTAAAGGCTATGCTGCAAATGACTTAGCAGAAACACTTAAAGGCAATAAATTTAAATACTTTTTTGCATTAATGATAAAGTAACTTGTTTTGCCAGGTATCCAATATGCTGTATTAGCAAAGACATTCTGACATATTCTGACAAATTCTGACAAGTCTGATGGTGAAGTTAAGCGGTTAAGAGCAGATTCAAAATGTCCTTCAAAAATTACCTGCTGAGTGGTAATCAAAATCAATAGACAACAATCCTTGAGCACATGCTGCGCCAATGATTTAGTCAGCAGGAACAATTTAACACAAATCACACCACTAATCAAACCTTTCAAACCAACAAAGATTAGAAACAAAGTACTAAATATAAACCTTAAAAGCTCAGATACTTTAAATACAGATCGATTCCTGCTCCTGAAAGAGATGGCTGAGATTATACCGGGGAGGAAACTAAAGTTGAGTGAGTATTCTGGTACAAGCAGGTGCAGGGGAAGAGACGCTTAAATCTCAAGTAGAGCAGAGAGACAAGAGAGAGCTGCAAGCGATGGTAAATAATAAAGGAGCAGATCATGGAGCAAAAGGAAGTTAAGAGAGACTGTGGCTTACTCAATCATTATGACTGTGTGCCTGCCTCTGCCATCTGCCACATGAAACATTTCTAGCCATCTTCACCTTTTTTTTTTTTTTTTTTTTTTTTAGCTGTGGTGCCTTTTTCACTGTCCCACAGAAACTCTTTTCCAATGTTCTACTCCTCTCGTTGGCTCAGCAGTAACAGGATGCAGTCTTCTTAGTTGAGGCTGCTGCGGTCTTTAAAACATTTACTTAACTTTAAAAATGCGGCCCAACACCACCACATACCTCCAGCATCAATCAGCAGCTGCACTAGAGGGATTAGATTAGGGATAAGATATAAGTGCCTTGCTCAAGGGTATCTCACTGTTAATCGTTTAGGGAGGAGAGGACTGCATGATTAATGACATTTCCCCTGCAGAGATTCACCAGATGGCTCTGAGATTTGAACTAACAACCTTTAGCACACACTTCTGTAACTAGATCACTTTACTAGCTTTACTCTGGGAAGTGTTGAGTCAAACATCCATTTGTCCTGCTCCTTCTAATGGACAGTAAGAAGACATGATGGCATGAGTCAGTTTGAATGTGTTGGACACACCATTTGTCATCAACTCCCAAATGTAACCAGCAAAACCAACAAAGAGCGCCGAGGTGGCCTCCTGGAATTCTGAACTGAGCAAGAGGAAAAAAATAATCACATCCTTTCTTTGCAGTAGAGCAAAGGAGTCATGCGCGTGTCTAATCCACAGCCGTCGTCCCCTATTTTTATCTAACTGAATGAAAAATAGAGCAGCGTGACAGAGAAACCTCTCCCAGCACAGGCAGGCAGGCAGACAGACAGACAGGTAGGGAGACAGGCAGCCCTCCTGCCTGACTCTCTGACGTAACAAGTGACAGGCTCGGGCTCGCCACTGATGACAGATTACAAAAGCAGGGAGGCAGGAAGTGGAAGAAAGAAAGGAAGAGGCGAGAGAACCCCCTCCGCCCCCACCCCTTGAGCTCTGGGAGGCTGCTGGACTGGAGAAAGCGGAGGGGAGGAAGGGTAGTGGTGACGGCTTATTGTTTGAGCTCTGTGTGCTGCGGTTCCAGTGTCAGCACACACTCATCCAGGCCTGGCTATTTATATCCTCTCAATATCCATGCAGGCGGAGGCAGGCTGCAGTCGTTTTCATCATTGCATACATTATGGAGACGCTGCATTAAAGAGTCTGCCTGCTGTGGGTGCGCCTACTTGTACTAGTTTTCTGTCAGGATTTCCCCATTTTTACTTGGAGCATGTTGGGTGCTGCATCCATGACTGTATGAAGTTTTATTGTTTTTAGAGGCACATATACAAATACAGCAAATAGGCATCATTCAATCAACTAAAAAAATGCCAAATATTTTAAACAAATACTAAACATATTAAAGAGGTAGTCCAGAAATGTAGCATCCCATTTTCATAAAACTGGGGGACTTATGAGCGACATAAAGAAACAAGAATGGTCAAAGTCGAAGCAGAAGAGGCCGAGATATCCAGTCTTTTACTACCTGGTAATGGTCAAGCTCCAAAACTTCTGAACCCCATTTCCCATAATGCAACTCAATAGCATCTTAAAAGATCAGCAACATCAAGTTTATTTTTTCTGAAGGACAGCAATCCCGAGAGCCACAGAAGACACCGAACAACTGTTTTTACAGGATGAGTTCCTCAAGACAAATAAACTGAACCCTATGTGTAAACCTGGTGGAGTGCCTCTCATCTGAAGTTAACTCCTCTCAGCTCATCAAACTAGCAATAACGTGTCACATGGCAGAAGTGGAGTTACAGGGCTCTGTGCTAAGTTATTCTCAAAGGAGTACATGTGCTTCTAAATGAAAGAAAAAAAAATAGAAGTAAAACAGAGTTTAGTTACAAACAATGTACTAGTGTTATTGTGATACTGGGATTTCTAGCTTCAATACCTTGAAAAATACAAATTGATCAATACCATTTTTGATACCATGAGCAGAAACTTGCAGTAAGGGTATGAAATTTATAGGGTTTTTTACTTGGTTAATAGAGGAGAACAGCAGAAAGACTGCAGTAAACATCAAAACGCAGCTGGTACCAGTGTATCGATACTGTGGAAAATGAGAATTGAAACCATTTTAAAGATTCAGAATCAATATGTATTGATAAATGGATATTGTACACTATTATATACATCTTGATACTGTGTGTGCTCCTCCTCCGTCTGTGCAATTGAGATGTGAAAACGAGCTAGGGACTATGGAAGTGGAAGTCCCTAGACCCTGGGCATGGGCTGTGAAATACTGACAATTTTAAAACATTAACACAGCTTTTTAAAACACTCAAGTGTTGAAACAAAGCTTTTTAATTAAAATATCACAGAGCTTTTTAAAACTTCAGAGTTGAAACAACTGAAACAACTTTTTAAACCACTATTGACAATGCATTTTAATAGACATATTGGTTCTGCGAAACCTGTGAATCCCCCTTGCCTGATTCCTCTTTCTCTTGGGCCCTGGGTTACCCTCTAAGATTGAAAATGCAGCTGCAGAGGCGTTTCAGAATAAACTCAAGTAGCCATGAGGAACAGAATAAAGGGATGTATCACCCAATGCAACAACAAGACCCTTTCATTCTTTTTAATGGTTAAATTACACTGTCAGACAAAACCTGCTGGATGAATTCATTTTTGGTTCAAGTCTCTTTAGGAGAAATATTGACAATAACAAACTATATTATAATAACACAATCTATGTGATTGAAGATAACATGCTTTGTTCATAACACACAGTCATTTTATACTGAGCATGTAGTGATAAGAGCTAATAAATCAAAGTAAAACATGCTCAAAAGTAAAGTACAACAGCACTGCATGTGTGTCAGACAGTTCCTGCACTTGGCACCAACTATCCATTAGCTATTACGTGCAAGATGAGGAGGCTATCTTGCTGGTGGAGGTATGCGTGTGTCTGTGTTAAAAGGCAGAGCGGAACAGAAGGCTAGAATGACTGAGGACTACTCTGGCCTGAGTGCAAAATGAATGTGGAGGCAGGTAAGAGTAGGAAGCTCCCAAAGTGGTGTGAGGGGAGTTGGGAGGTGGAGGGGATGCGGGCACAGAGCCAGAGGGTTGTGGGATTCTGGGAGGCTCTGTGCTCTTTTGACAAGACATCTGCTTGGCAGGTTGCACATGTACACACGCACACGCATACGCATACGCACACACACACACACACACACACACACACACACACTTCAACCTTTGCTTATGCTGTCAGCATTACTGAACTCTCACTGACAACATAAACACAACCACAAAAGTACACACAAAATGCCCTCATCCTCTGGCCTAATATATGCTGCCATTTTCATACATATGCAAACACCGTCTTTGACCATGGCCTAATATATGCTGTCTCTCAAACACACATACACACACATACAGAAGTGGCTTCAAACATCCCAGGAGGTGAGAGAGAATGAGCGAAGAGGACGGGGGGGAAGCTGCTTGCTGCTGCTTTCATTGCCTCTCCTCCTCCTTTGATGGCAACACACGACAAGTCCTCCATTCAGACCAGAGGAGGAGGAGGAGACGAGGAGGCAAAGCACGAGGACGGAGACACAAAGAATGTCATTAGCAGCAGCCACAGCGGGGTGCTGGTACAATATGGCAGCGGCATTAGTGGTGACTGGAGCTCCAAATCTCTTAAATAAAAGAAGCATTCAGTGGCAGCAGCACTGACACCATGGAGGAGAAAAATCAGACTCGGTGGACTAAAAAGAAGGGAGAGAGGGAGCAAATGGAGACTTAGAGGGACGCTAAAGGCAAAATTCGAATCAAAAGGACACTGGTATACTATTTGGCTCAAAATAGAGATTATACAGATTACCTGAGTCGAGAGTAATCCCAAATTGAGAAATTGACTATGTGCAGATTTAGTGTGTGCAGCCTTTTAAAAAGAAGGTTGGTAGACAGACTTGGTTGCCCAAGAGGGAACACACGGACAGATAAGAGCTGAATTTCCTTATGAAAAACAAGACACACTCATCAGGTTGTCACATTCAACTAAATGAGTAGACAGCGGTCAGAATCTGGTTCCCTGAAAAACTGTACAACCATTTCTGATAAGTAGTCCTCCCTTAAATTACAACAAGTTTGACACATTAGCAGACATTGCATGAAATAACTGGCAATGCATGAATTAACAGACAAATCAATACTGGCAAAAAACTTGATAAATTAAAGGTAAATTGAGTGAAGCTGACCACATGTTCATTTTTCTGTTAATGTAATTATATGCCTGAGCTACATTTCAGGCCTAGCTGAATATCTAATACCTTTATTTTCTGTTACATAACACTTTCTAACCACAAATTAAACTTGCCATTGGAGTTTTTTGAAATTTAAAAAAACATCTTGTTTCAAGGAAGCATATTGGAATTTGAATTAAGAGCTCACAGCCAGAGAGAGTGGATAGGAGACAGAGAGGTACAGACAGCACAACAGACATGGGGAGATGTAGAAAGTGAGATACTGATGATACAGAGTGAGAGGAAGAGATGCTCACAGATGGAGAGGACAAAGATCAGGAGAGCAAGGGCATAGCAACAGAGGACTCACAGGAGTGTGCACGACAGAGGATGGATGGAGGATAGAGACGGACATGAAAGTGTTGAAGACAGCCTGGTTTCTTGGCGGAGGAGTGCGTCTGCCGGTCCTTAATATTAACAGCAGTCATCTGTCGGTTCCAATGCCAACCATGAATAATAGAGGCTCCACCCAGCTATGCCAGCACTCTGAATTATTAATTCACAACCACAGACTTGCATTAGCGCACAGTGTGGGGCACAGGCACATTTCGCCTGCTTTGCCTCAACCACATGCGGCACATGCTCACACACAGAAAGTGTGCGTGTGTGCACAGGCAGAGTATGTGCACAGATTTAACACATACACAGTCTTGCATGCATATTCACACAGCGACAGCAAGTGAAATGATTGTACTCTCTGAAGAGTCTAGCAGGTTTTTCCCTAGAAAACTCCTCTGGCGCAGAGCTGCTGATACATTTCACATTTTGGGCAACAAGGAAAGTGGTTTATTTGGTCATATGACCATTTCAGAGTCAGTGATTCATAATCGTGGAATTGTGGGCATTCAATCGACATCGCTGTGGCCAAAAAATGCACTGATATATAATAAAACAAGAAGTACTTGGTTCCCCAAATTTTTGAGAGATCAAAGGGACAACTAGAAGAGAAACCAGTTAATAATCATCACTGTTTTAGCTACAACAGTACAACCCCAGAGACAATGTTAACTAGGTCATTAATTTCTTTTCATAGGCTAGGTTAAGAAATGTACCCTAATTAGCTGAAAGGAGAACTGCCTGACAGATGTAAATCAGTGCAGTGCTGCTTTGATAGCACATCATACGTTGTGTATATATACCAGATATAGGTGAAGGTCTGAGGTCTCTGCGTGCGTCTGTCTGAGTGTGTGTGTGTCAGAGATGAAGCACTGTGGCATGTACTGTCACTTCTCCCTGTGTACAGTATGCCCTAGTTTAAGCTCTTCTTAAAATCATGCCACATATACAACCGCAATTCGCATGCAAACACAATCTTGTGCACACCAGCAACTGTTACTCTTATCACTCTTTGCATCTGTTGCAAGGAGTACCTCACCTAGAAGACAGATTTGACTCCACTACACCTCTCTTGATCAAAGCAGAAAACAACCGTGCTTCCACACGCACACACAAAGCCAGCCAACACAGCCTGCCAACCAGTCTCTAGTGTCAGGCAGCAAAACAATACACATCAGCTGAAGCAGAAAAAACTGAAACACAGTTAAATGCCAACCGTGAACAAATATAGACGTCATATATAATCATATGGACTGAAAGAACATAGAGCTGAGTTAAAGTATTTAAATGTGTGTGCGATCTACAGAGAGTTCTGTGTAGGCTGAAAACATTTATGCACCGCATTCAGAGTCTGTTTTCACCTGTAGAAGAGGACATTGGGTGATAAGGTGATGGTAATGATGTGGGCTAGAAAACCCAGGTAGACAGTGAAACACACAAGGGGGATCACGGAGGAGAGTTTCTGCTAATGCAGAGCCAATGTTTGCAGAGGCAGCAACTGCAAATCTTGCCTGCGGAGAGCAGGGCTCAGGGATTTCTTCAGTAAATTCACAAAGCTTCACACATACTGCGTGCAGTGATAACCCTGTTCACTCTCACAGCCCAGAGACAGGCATACACCTTGAAGAGAAGTCTGTGTAAATAGGCCTAAGCAGTATCACCACACCTCTTTTTAATATTCCCCTGGAAGAATTTTGTCCCTCATTATTTCTACTGAAGTATATGCAAAAACAAACAGCACACACTATATATACATTCTCCCTATTCACCTCTAAGGTAAACTACATCAAGGACTATGCCAGGGTCGCATGGCAGCAGCAAAGCTTTTCCAGCACCTGCAGCTTAGCTCAATCTGGTCCAATATAATAATAAAAAAAAATCTTATGGATCTTAGGATGCACCGACTGCATTTTTCTTGGCCAATTCCAATTTCCAATTTTTCAGCAGCCTGACCTACTGATTCCAAGTTTGGCCAATTCCAATTTTCTTTCTTTACCAGAACTATAGTTGACAGCATATTCAAGTTTTTTGACTTTTCTTTAATGGAAAATTCAACTCTATGTTCCATATAAAACACTGAGTATTAAATAACTGCACCAGCTTACAGAACCTTCTCTCACTCGCTCAATAAAAAAGTGCTTCAGGTTACTGGACAGAGCTTTTTTTGTACAAATAAAATCCAACTGAAAATATAGTAATAATAATAATAATAATGCTGCACGATTTGATAAAAATTTGCAATTGCAATTTGAGTAGACAATATCGCGATTTGCAATTGCGATTACAATATAATTTATAAAAATGGTATCATGAGTCTTCTTACTTGATTCAGTGTTTCCCCTACATTATATTAGGGGGGCACTGACCTGACCTGACATAGTTATTGTTATGGACAGTGTGTAAATAACCATCAACAGACTGAGCACAGTCAAACACGCAGCACGGCTCTGTACACACAGCGGAGTGAGCCTGTGTTGCGTTCAGGCGTTGTCACGTAAATGACAAATTCCAGCACGCCATAGCACAACAAAGCAGCATGTCAAGTGGGCTGAAACTGAGCAAACTTGCTCAATTTTTCCATTTGTTATTATATAGTTTGTTATGGAGTCCATGATTTCCCTGTGACACTTACAAATGTTTGTGTAACTGTGCTTGAATGTTGTTTTATGAGGCTCTGGCGGCTTTCAGTTGTCTCTGTCTTTAACGTTACACGGCTCGGCTTTCTCTCGCATGCTTTGTTCCTACCTTTCTCTGTGCTGTTTCAAGTGCTGATATAGATTGGTCGTGTTGCCGCGGGACCTGGCAACTTTAACTTTTAAACATTTACACAACACTTCTTACTGTTCAACGTCGCTGTACCTGAATCCAACGTATCGCCATGTAATAGCCATTGCGTTTTTTTCGCCACCAACAGCCTGTTCATGGTGCTCATGCTCTTCTTCAGCGTCTATGTTGGTCACTGCTGCATGCCGGGTGGTCACCTGACCATACGTGCTGCACACACCAGGATAGCTTGTGGGCGTGATGTCAACAAACTCCAAACACTACAGGAGAGGTAGTCACGTTCACAGGCACACACGTTAACATTTATTTACATTAAATCGCAAACTGCAGCCTTTTATGCGGTTATGTAATCGCACAGCCTGACATCGTGATTGCGATTAGATTAATCGTGCAGCACTACAAATGAATTGCAGTGTTTCCATTTTTTAGCAAACATGTTTTACTTTCCCAGACAAGAACAGGACCAACAGACCTGAATATGCTCAAACAAATTTTTTAAATATCAGAGAAGAATCTGAAAAAATATTATTCTATGTATTGTCTATTTAAAATTATGTATTCGTTTATTTACCTATTTATCTGCATACCATATCTAAATCAGTATTTGTTTGAAAGAATGTAAAGGTGTGTGTATTGTAACTCACACTCCTGCAGCCAGTGGTGTCCGTCTGTTTGCCCCACACCTACTGACTGAGCACAGTGCAAGAAGAGGGGATGAGATGAGAGGTGAGGCTGCCACTATGGTCGGTTACCATCCGTGCTGCTGCATGGTATATGAACCATTGTGCTCACATGCATGTAAGTTTAACCGACTGTATCTGAGACTCTTCGGCTGGTCGCCAATTATGGCTGATCAAACTCAAAATTGGCTAGTTACGGACACCTGCCAATCAATTGGTGCATCTCTAGTTGGACCAACTGAGCCACAAGTATAAACACAGCGTTAGTGTTACTCAGGGACTCTATCTAGTTGTTTGAAATGATACAGGTAACAACTACTGGTTATTCTTTGAGCTGCCACGATTAGTCAACTGATCAATAAGTCAAATTAGGTAAAAATGAATCAGCTGCAATTTGAATAACCAATTAATTGTTATGTGTCATGTTTTAAGAAAAATACCAAAATTCTCTGGTTCCACTTTCTCAAATGTGAATGATTTCTTGAACCTTAAACTTGTGTGACTGTTGACTTGACACTCTTGAGCTGCACAAAACAAGGTATTTGATCACCTTTGGGAAATTGTGTTGGGCATTGCTCATAATTCTCTGGCACTTTGTCAGCCAAACAATGAATAGAGAAAATAGATTGACAATGGGAATAATCATCAGTAGCAGCCTTAGTTATTTTCATTATTCACTATTTTTAAGCTCATAAAATGTCCTAGAATAGTAAAAAGCAATGTTGCAATTATCCAAGAGCTTAAGGTGATAACGTCAAATGGCTTATAGAAAAATTATATTCAATTTAGAATTAAACAGAAAACTTTTACATTTGAGTACCTACTGTTCATTTGGCAGGCTTAATGACTTAGATAATGAATTATAAAAGGTTCTGTGTTGTTTCAGCACTAAATCATATTTTCTATTTTTATATGGTAGTGAGACAGAAGGAAGGAACAGGACAGGACACACTATGGACACCTGAGCAAATATCCTGACCTTGTGTTGCATTGTACAGTTAAACACAGTATGACACCGGTGATTAAAAATGTAGAATAAGACTTCAGCCATGTGCCGATCTCACCAACGACATATCATCCAATGCACACAGATATATGGCCATACGCTTATAAAAGTGTTTAGACTGGTCCTGGAGAACTGCTTTACATATAAACAGACTGATACTTTATTACAGTAATAACATCACAGTGACAACATGAAGTTCCTCCTATGCCAATAGCAATAGAAAATCTTCTGTCTGCCTGGCTAAGTGCAGGAAGCATATTTGGTAACGAGCATGAAAATAATCTACAACCTAACATTTATCGAAACTCTGCCCCTTATTCGACACAGTGAGGTTACCGCTGAAACAAGTCGCAGAATATGCAGGGAGGGGTCTGCGAATCCTAAATGGTTGGTACATTCTTACGTTCCCCAGAGACTCAAAACAGAGCTTTGCAGAAACTTGAGACGGGTGGCTTTATTTTCCTCCGATGCTGACCCCATGGTCTACTAGGGGCTTGGACATGAGTAAGAAGAGCAGATGACCTGCACGTGTGTGTGTGTGACAGGGGATGACCATGTAGTAATATATAGGTCTGAGTGAGCGTGAGTGACTGAACGTGTGTGCAGTAAGTCAAACTGAGAACGAGACTGGAATGAGTGGAAGTGTGAAGGTACTTGTGAATGAGTTAGTGAGAAAAAAGAAGTGAAAGTCAATGAGTTTGCTATGGCTGCATTTACTATAAATACAAGTCACTACAAAAACTCATCTGCATTACTGCAGTAATCCTCCCATTTCCTCAACTGAATGGCATCATTTATAGGAACCCAGAACTGAACCAGCACACGTCATATTGAAACACATAAATAGATATTTTTAACAATTATAGTACTCTAAAGAGCAAAGCCGCAATTTCACACAGCAAAGGCCATGCATTTAGTGAGGTTATCACTTCCTAAATAGACTGATCACAAAAATGATGGATTGTGTTCTGGGTGATTTACCAGCTTGGCTGAACAATTTCAGGGGAGAGACCCTGTATCAGGTGGCAGAACCATATTGATTTTTCACAACCTGCACTAAGCACAGGACAGAGAGAAACTATGTACTGACATACACTATAATACTCTGGAAATTATATCCTGGCTCTTTAATGGGATACAGCGTTTGCATGAAATAACCAGTACACAGTTTATTCTAGGTATCTGAAGTGTTGACTATTGGTGCTTTCACTAAACATTCACATGATGAGATTTTTGATAAATAATAAACAGTACCGTGGATATAATGACTCAGTGGGTAAAGGCAAATAGTAGAACAACAAGAATAGTCTGATAAGTTCAGAATTACATCAGTTCACTGGAATGCAGCCTTTAAAACCAGGAAAACACTTATGATATTACAAAAGTGAAGACAATATCTCGTCTTGTATCATGATATCGATATAATATCGATATACTACCCACACCTATCACAGTCCATAATATACTGGCTAATATCCATATATATTTGCTGGTATATTACTACAGTATATAGTGGTGGTAATCACCAGAGGATCCACAATACGATATTATCACGATACTTATGTCATGATACAATATAACTGCTATTTTTAAATATGTTGCGATATGCTGAGTATCGCGATTAAATATATTGCAATATACTGCGATTTACTACCTTTTATCAACTGTAAATTATGTCCCCAAAGGAAAACTTTGTCAACATCTGTTTTATCTTATAAGATAAGTTTTTAGTCTGTTCATCTCACTTCAGCCATTTTTTGCAGCAGCAAAATGTATCTAGTGGACTGAAAAAGCAATTAATTATGTAGTTCTAGTGGGCTGCCTAAAGTTTAATTTGTATTTGTCATATTTATAATTTATATAATACAAAAACTGATACTTGGCACTGTGTGACGATACGATATTGCCTCAGAGAAATAGTATCGTTTTTTTCGCCCACCTCAAATTACTAGGTTCTTCTTATTAAAGCTCCAGTAGGCAACATTGTTTTGGTATAACTGAGTACCAATTATGCGGAGAGGGAGAGCCGAGCCTCGGGGGAATATGTGTGGGGCCGCGAGGGAGGGATGGGGCGGGCTGCTGCGCGGTGAGGGAGAGCCGTGGCTCGGGAGTATGTGTGGGGCCGCGAGGGAGGGATGGGGAGGGCTGCTGTGTGGTGAGGGAGAGCCGTGGCTCGGGAGTATGTGCGGAGCCGCGAGGGAGGTATGGGGAGGGCTGCTGCACGGTGAGGGAGAGCCGAGAGAGGGAGAAATAAAACCAAGTAGGATAAAATACTCGTGTGCTCGTCTGGTAGGAGGGGCTCAGGGCGGAGGCGAACGAAACCTAACTCAGATGAGACTCAAAAATCAACCATTTTCAGGCTTTCTACCTACTGCAGCTTTAATGAGCACATAAAATGCACAGAATGAAAAAGAAAGTCTCAATATGATGATATTAGGGTGCATGTTAAGGTAATGAGCATGGAGCAGAAAAATAAAAGGAGACTGCTGTTGTGCTTTACAAGTGTGTTTCATTGTGACCAATGTTTATGTCAAACTGAAAGAGACTGCTGCCTTTCCTGCTGCAAGGAAAGATGCCCACTAGATAATAAATAACAGTATTAAATGGTCACCACAACATACTACATCTGTATCATATTAATGTTTTAAAGTCTTCAATTACCTGGCTACATCAGAATGAACGGTGAAGATGGGTTAGAAGAGAGCACAGGCATGTGAACTATTGCATTCACTGCACATCAAGTTGTTTGTATACGAGAATAATATGCTACTTAAAAGTTAATGTCCAGTCCCTACTTATGCATGCATGACAACCAGGTGCCATTGGCCCACATGTTGAGTGGGACTAGCTGGTGGACACTATTTGCTAAAGTGGACCCCAGTAAGATAAGTTGTTGTGTTGGTAACAGCTAATGGTTATTCAAATAACTGATCATAAGTATTGATTCTCAGGTACTGGTGAAGAATATGATATCAGCTTATCCGGTGCCAGCAAAGCATCTTTATTTACATTTTAGCTGCAACCTTTATACAACAAGATATAAACCATTTCCCTAAATGTTGAACACTTCAAGCACAGATTAAAGTGTACTTTGGGCCACAGTACCATGATGACAGGGATGAAACAGTTACCGGTTTCATGATAATACACGGTAAAATGATTTGTATTACTGCTTCGAAATTTAATAATCATTAAAAACCATGTTTGATTACTGTACTTTGAAAAAGTCAGAGTAAATACTATCCAGCATCAACCAAAGTAAGCAACAGTTTCTCAGATGCAGGCGCAGCGACGTGGGTTTGTTGTGTTAAATTCTCTTGTTTACAGAGTGGGCGTGAAGCAGGCAAACCCAGTGACGCTACTGGTCTTTGTCCTCATCAGGGACACAAAAACAGGTTATCTTTACTGGTAATGCACATTTGATGTGTGTCATATGTTTACATAAGGTATTGGCTATCATTATTTTAATGTTTATGCAAACAAAAAAGTGCTGCTGGCTTTATATGTGGTAAATATCAATTTTTTGTGGTGAAATTATCTCAGTGTTTGTATTGCTACTTTTGGACATTTTCAGCACCAGTTTAACAACACCATGGTAATTCTGATAATCACTACAATCAAGATGAAATTTTCATACCGTTTCATCTCCAATGACCACAGTCTCGTTCTGCTAGGATTTCCTCGTATGATAAAATGGCAAAAAATTATAACATAAAGAATTACCCATCTCCACTTCTCTAAATCCATCATTCTGTATCTATTTATGTATCCATCTACCTCTCAGTAAGTCATGGGGCACATCAGCTGGTGCATGAGAAACATGCCCAGATGTAGGCCACAGTCAACAAAAACATCTCTACACTGCACAGGTTTAATCTCTCATTTGAAAACAAGAAAAAATGTTTGCTTTTATTAAAACGATAGCCAGACGGGAATTCCACACAAAGAAAAGATCAAGTAAAATCTTCCTTTAATAGAGAAGCCTGTATTAGAGTAGACCTCATTCGGGTCACTTTATTTTTCAGCACTCTCTGTGACATCATTAAAGCAGAAGCATTTGTGTTTATCTTTGAAGTGCATGGGATGACTCAATTTCACAAAAACTACTTGGGAGTGCATGGAGCGGAAGATGAAAGAGGAAGTACTGGAGCCTCCCTGCTGAGCTAGGATTCATTGTCATTATCATCATCATCATCATCATCGTCATCAGTGATTCATCCTGTATTCTTTGTAGGACATTCACAATACTGGCAGCAGAGTTTAATATGTCTATAAATGGAGACAAGCCATCAACTTTATGCTGACTGCATCGCTTCCTCTTTATCTCCACACATTAGCCTGAATATGATGGACCTTAGTGAACCAGGATACTTAGTGTCGCTATGTGCAGGGTAACAAAGAGTGATCAGCCAGTGGAGGGAAGCAGCACAAGCCCCACATATAAATGACATGTGGGCAGGGGTCTTTGGTGCAGTCCACTTCCTGCTTGACTTAAGAACACTCAAGAGAGGAAGTGTCCAGCTAATTCCCTTGGCCGAAATTTCTCCTTTTGCTCATTAATTCAAATCAGGCGCCGCAGAACCCAAAAATGCAGAGTGATGTCATGCTGCTGATCCGTCACTTAAATAACAGACCATTGTGTCGTGCTGGTTGGCACCATGGGCTATCTCTGGGTATATGAGGAGGGACCCAAAGGCCATATTAAAGCTGGTGACCTGGTAGTTTTGCTTGATGTATGTCTCGGAGCTGAGAAATTCTTCACAATGGCGTTTCTAAATTATCACCTCAGGTAGAAAATCATTATGTGGATAATAAAACATTTCAGCTGCAGGTTACAGGAGCTGGTGGAGCTCGTCTGGGCTGTCATGTGACTGATGAGGCTACTTATATGATACCATTAGCTTTTAAATGTAGTGAGCACAAAAACAAAGATTAACAGTGCTGCAACATTTGCGCTGTGTTTAAAATGAAAACACTTTTCTTAGATGTCCATATACCTTTTAACACAACCACAGGCTGAGAGGCAACACATGGACAGTGCAAAGAGGAAAAAAAAGAAACAATAACCTATGACTTTTCTGAAATGGCATATTCTAGAAATACTAAAACGTTGAATTATCATTATCTCTATGAGAAACAGTTCCCAGTGGGAAATCTCCAGAGGCCGTGGGCGTAGTGAAAGACTGGGCATGTGTCAGGCCTGTGGCTCGACTCATTGCCTACATTGTGCAGCTCGCCAGCAGGCGTGGCAGTAGAAGCCTCCCGGCCTTCAAGGAGCTGCCTGACTGACCGGCCGCTGCCCAGATGGAGAGGCCTCGCTGAGTTTGCACGCAAGATGGCAGCCACAATGCCACTATTCTACTGGGCAGCATGATCACTAGGAAGGAGGGTATGGGGGGGCGCCTCTATCACAGCTCAGCAGGTGCTGAACAGAGAAGATAGGAGTCAGCAGTGGGAAAAAGTAGAACCACTGATGATTTAGTTTTTTGTTTCTCGGGTGCTGATTTTTTTTAAACAGTCTGGCACTGTTTATATAGCACCTTCACTCAATTCTACATTAACATTAAATGTAATAGCTTGATGTATTGTTATGCTGCTGAAAGCTGGCGTTTTCCATCAATGTATTTAAGGAGGAAAAAAAGGATTTAAAGCCCCCGTGCACCAAATGTGTTAGTGAAATACTCATAACTGACTTAATCTCTTGATGCTTCACAAGGCAACACTTGTATCACACTGTAAGACAGTGGTTCCAAACTGTGGGGACGTGGTCCAAAAGTGGGTCACGGGTCCATTCTGGATGGACCACAAGTGACTTGCGAACTCATCAGTTTAATAAAAAACACACTTTATTTAAAAGTACAGTAAATGAGAATGAACAGCTACTCAACAGAGACTGCAAACTAGCTTGATACATGGCTAAACACAAGTATGACGCTAAAAATATTAAACTGTGTGGGCCTCTAATGTCCAAGGAAAAATCTGGACCCCATAGCTGGACCAGTTGGGAACCACTGCTGAAGAGACTTAAATATTATCATGGCAAAAAATAACCTACAGACTGTGTTGAAATGGCAGATGTAGGTTTCAAGGCAGACACAGGGGACATGTACACCCCCCCCCCCCCCCCCCCCCCAAATAAAAAGATGAAAGTAGCAGAGGTCTTTTATTTTGACTAAATTAAAGACATTTCCATCATAAATTGATGTAGAAAAGGCAGAAATTGATGCCTAAAAAGAAATCACCAGAGAGAAGGAAATTAAGGGTTTGACAGTTAAATTTCCCGGGGGAGGATTCCAAACCCCCTGTTTAATATGTGTCCTCACCAGTGTTGAAAAGAAACCTACGCCCCTGGTTAGAGCTGAAACATTGGTTGATTAATAGATCGGTTGACTGACAAAAAACTAATCTGCAACTATTTTGATTATGGATTCATCATTTAAGTTGTTTTTAAAGCAAAAAACAGAAAATTTTACTTACTTTGACATGAATATTTGCTGCTTTTTAATTAGCCCTTTGTGACAGTAAATTGAATATGTTTGGCTTTTGGACTCTTAGTTGAACAAATATCAAAAACAACTAATTGATTCATTGGGATTATAATCAGCAGACTAATTGATAATTCAAATAATCATTAACTGGTGCCCTAATAGGAACACATATGTGAATGAGTATGTATGCTTCACACACAATTGTAAACAGTATTGTGATGTGATACACCTTTTCTGTCTCTACACATTTAAAAAGAGGAAGAACTGCAGGTGCAGTGCAGATCCGCTGCCAGTTTCACTCTCTATCACTCTTCCTAAACAAGTGGACCGTGGCACCGCTCGCCACTTTGCATCTCACAATGTCTACAATAAACCTGCATAACTCAGACTGTGCACATACTTTATCAGACACAATAAAATACATCCCGGTGTGCACTGTGTGTATTTGGGTAGAAAAGACTTGTACTGACACACACTATACCAGGCTGCTGAAATGCAGACAGCCATGAAGTAAATGATGTTGGATGCATCTATGCAGAGTGATGTAGCCTACTGTGCAGAGTATGTCTTGCACCATCTGTGATGTCCTGTTGCTCACGAGTGTCAGTATACTGTTAAGCTCTGCACCAGAGTCACCAAGATAAATCCCTCCTCTGCTATTGCACTTGCTGATTAAAGAGACAGCGGACATTGGAGAGAAGAGGCTGGAGGGGAAGAACGTACTAAACGCGGTCATTGTGTTGAGGTCAGCAGGGCCTTGGACAGGCTTCAAATGTGCAATGAGATGGTCAGTGTACAGACAGAGGAGCCATTACTTCCCTGCTGAGCACATAAGACAGGCTCAGAGCTTAACATAAGACAGTAACACAGCTCAGCTCCTCGCAGCTTTAAGGATTGAACAGACAACGATTTTTTTCCCCTCATCATAACTCATTAGTAAAAAGAAGAGGCCACTGGCCGACATGCAGCTGGGCCTGCAGATATGTCCTGTCACCTTTAGTCCTTGTCAAGCTGCACCTCAATTAGACTACGACGATCTAGCCGTCAGTCAGTCAGTGTGATGGAGAGAGAGCTATCGACGAAGAGAAGATAGGGAATGGAAGAACTTAGGGTGGCCGAAGATTCAATCTGTGAGTCTACTGCTCACTAGATGGGTCTGACTTCACAGATGGAGAGTTGTACAGTCTCACTATTTAGACCAGGGCTGAGTCATGCTGAGTTTAGAGTGACTGGTATCTCACACAGGGTGCTGAAATAAAACAGTTAGTGCTTAAACTGACTCCAGTTCTTGCACCAAAATAAAAAGGCATTCGTTGCATCTACTCCCAGCACAGACACTTGAGGCATTACGTTGAACACCCTAGCACACCAGCAGCAGGTTAGGCCTGACAGACGCAGCATATGGATTCTTAACATGTTGCAGTCTGGTTCAACAGATTCCTCTGGGGATAATGAATGCCAAGCCCTCACACCCCCACCTTGCTCCAACCAATCTTGGTAACACATTTCTCTAATAGAGAGCCCAAAGCCATCATGCTCCCTCATCAGCACTCCACACTCACTGCAATCAGCAGTTGAGACAGGTGGGCATCAATATGAGGTAACAACTATCCAGTGGCGAAGAAACAAACAACTGATAACTACTCTGATAGTTGCTTTTTTTGAACCACTATTTTTTAGACCATTACATAAAATTACTGCAATATTAATGATAAATTAGTGACGAACAAACAAACAAATTGTCTATACCTATCAAATTAGACAGTCCACTTGCCAGGTTATTATTATTAGTTATTAGGCAACATGATCTGGAGGGGTAATGTTTTAGATTTTGAGCAGTAACATGTAAGGATAACAGGCACAGGCACTCAGATAATACTGTAATCGCAAGATTTGTTCCCTGAAAACAACACAGGAGTATGACTGTAAGCGATAAGATGTGCTACAATGGAGAGCAGTAAGGCATTCTTCACCTAAAGTACACGGGAACACCATGTAACAATGCACTACAGACACTACATCACTTTTGTCGGTCATGCCACAGCTTGCAGAGGTATGCACATTTGAGCATTTCAGTCAGACAGTTACCTCGAATTACTGAGTGAGGAACTAACGTATACAGCCAAAGCTTCAGGGATGACAGACTTCAGTGCTGCTTTGACTCATGAAATCCCAACATTTAACAATAACACAATTTATTGTTAATGTATTTCATGTTCTTTAACCAGAGCGAACACTGATGCTGAAGTGTCCTTGAGCAGGACCCTGGAGCTCTACCAGCTCCGGGACAGTGTTCAGTATCTTAACCTGACCTCTGACCTCCCTGTGGAAGGGTGCAGCAACATCTCAGTGGGGTAAACAGTATGATCACAACTGTGTTTTTACCCCAGTTAGCTGCTGTCATTATAAACAGGACAACTCTGCTGAATCACTTCTCCACAGTATATACAGTAACGTATTTCAAACAAAGACAAATGCTAAAGAATGTAATCATGGAAGACACATTATATTAAAACAATATCAGTGGAGAGATAGGATCAGTGTTTCCTCAATGCAAGGGGCTGAACCTCAGCTCCAGCCCCCCTGTTTAGTGCAGCGCGGAGGTGGCTAAAATGACTGGGTCCATTATCGGACGGATTCATTCTTCCATGCTCCTCGTCCGCATTTCCCAGCAAAATACAAAACAATACTAAAAGGTAGGAGCACAGGACTGGTATAAGTTTGATATGCACATGGTCTTTATTCCAACAATACTATAACTGTCCCTCTACTCTCAGTAAAACATTTTTCCACAAATCCAGGACGGCGCATCCGCCTGTAACACAATGCTGCATGGTTCCCTGTTTAACGGACTCCCATCTTTATCTGTGGGCTTCCGTACAGTGCTGGACCACAGTGTGTCAACAAATTAACTGTGGAAGACAGTGATTGGTAAAGGTCAAAACCGCAAAGCCAACTGCGACCAAGGCGTCCGATTATGGAACCAGGGGAGAGGAAGGTGGGTGACTCGGAGGTTTTGGGCACCACCGCAAAATCGCCCCCGACAAGAACATGACTGCAGGTAATGAGTTAAAAACACAAACCATGTTGAGCTGTTACCTGTTTTGTTTTTGTTAATGCGTTTGCTGCTCTACTGTCAAACCCAATGAATGTATAGGGGATAGACTGGACGTTTACAATCTGTTTAGACCTAGCATAAATAGTGTCCGATAATGGGTCTCGTGACGTTACATTGTATGTTAACTAGCAGCTAAGGCTAACAGGTTTAACGTTAGCTCCCTGTACCCCTTCAAAGCCGTTAGCCAACATGAAGCAAACCCCGGATAGATACAGGCTACAAAGCCCAGCAATGATATTCCCCTGGGCTGTCCCGAAGCTTCCCGAGCTAAAAAAAACGTTGCAGCGGCAGCAGCAACACAACGAGACAAAACAGTGACTGCGCTGTGGGCAACTCACCCCAAAGATACCACTGTAGTGTCGACCAGATGTTGCTGCAAATTAGCGATGAAGGCCCATTAGGATGACTCCTGCGGTCGCGGGGCATCTAGGTTTAGCGGCGGTAAGATAAGACAATCCCAAACGTGGCTTTGCTTTGACGCTCGTCCGTTCCCTGTCTGCATATGTGTGTATGTTTGCGTGTGTGTGGCGGAGCTCTGTGAGGCCTGCTGCTGGAGGAAATGGTCTCCGCCGCTCCGTCAACGCAACGCGCATGCGCGGAGGAGCAGCAGAGCCACGGGGCGAACGGTCTGTGAGCACAACCGTGTGGCCAACAGGTGAGGCTGTCAACTGATGGCTGACTTGTTACTGTTACTGTGGGAGGGAGATCTCCCCTGAGCTGTCTGCATGCTTATATTATGGTATGCAGTGGTACAGGATGTATGTACGCTGTGAGATACCGGTACATCTTGTACTAGGGTGAAGTCAGGTCATTTTAGACATCAGGTAAGATGGGATTAATAAGGTTTTACATTGTGGGCTCTTTAAATATTGCCAGCTCATCACCACACATGCTATTGCATTGTTAATACAAATGCGTTTTACATTAAAAACAATCATTTTAATTGGTCTTAGATAATTAGTGTGGACACACTAAGGATTTAAAAATCCACTGGTCCCAGAACTTGCAAGGAAAGCCACGTGGCATGCTGCTGATAAAACATGAAGGTTATAACAACAAAAAAGGTTGTAGAATGTTGCATTTTATTAAATATGTGACAAGTAATCAAAACATTTTCGCAATAAACTGTACTTTTTATGGAAAGGGGTTTTGGGTGAGCACTTAAAGCATTCAGGTAAAATGGGATGAGAAATATGAGTGAAAATGGAGCATTTTCTGAAGTGAAACCAGCTTGTTTTAGGCTACAAGGCGCCATAAAATCATGACTTACCATAAAATCTCAATTTATAGCCCGGGCGATCACTTGCTCAAATCACTGAAGTCAACAGGCTTATATAGGGACAGGCGTCTATATGGGACAGGCCTTTAGTCCTTTTCACACAAAACTGTTGCTCAGCAAAGATGGGAAATATGATCAAATTGTTTATTTAAATCAGTATGAATATTACTTGTATAAAAATTAGGCTTTAAATAACATATCTATGGATATTTTCACGTTCTAGCAATATATTTTCATGTTAAACCGTGATGACTTACATTGTAAAACCGTGAAAAGTTTCATGTTATAACGTGATCATTTATATTGTGAAAGCATGAAAAGTTTCATGTTATAACAATACAGTTTCATGCTATCCTTGTTTTGGGCCATGGTGATGCCTGTTCATTGCAAATAGCCAAGTGTCAAATCACAACCGGAGTTTATGGGTGCACCTCCTCCTGAGACCAAATATTGCATCATAATGTGGAACTTTTAATGCCCTAACAATATAAATCGTTTTCACGTTTTTACAATATAAGTTATCACGTTTTAATATGAAAATATGTTGTTATAACGTGAAAAACTTCTTGTTAGAACAATAAACTTTTCATGTTATAAGGTAATACTGACCCATTATTTTTTTCCTGGTGTGGCAGCAATATGATTCCATACATATCAATTATGTGTTATGTTATGACACTTGTTTCACAGCACCCAAGGATAACGGTACCCAACATACTGACACAACACCACTTTATCCTGTGAAAACAATATTCATAACTTGGATTCATTTTTATGAAAAACACTTTTGATTCTTTTGATCAGTGGACCCTTACACACTAAAGGAATATGAATAACTCATTGGGTAGACACATATTCATTCGTCATGCTGGTAAATTTGAGTGAATTATGCTCTTCTCTGGTGCTCATGGGTTCATTAAAATGAACTGAACTGAACTAACAATGTGTCGCATCTCCATACAGACAAAAATTTAAAAGATTATATTTGTATGTGCGATCTAAACAGCTATCTTATGCTAGCTCAAGTGGGTAGTCAACAATCCATCTTTATACATCCAAAGAACTAATTAAAAGACCTGCTTTGCAACTAGACCAGGCGTCTAATTGAGACAGGCCTTTATTTGTCAAAATGTGTTGTCACACTAGGTTAGTAAAAGGGACTAGGCTTTTAATTGGGACTAGGCTTTTAATTTAAGTTTTATGGTATGCTATTGTGTGCCATTTATAGTATTTTTGTCACTAAAACATTTTTTAAAGATGATGCAGTGAGTCCATGTCAGCCACAATAGTCCAGAAATAAACATCATTGTTACACACGCGTAAGCACACACGTGTGTCCATTGTAGACAATATGGCACCAAGAAAACAGGCAGCAGAATAACAGGGAATGCATGGCAGAAAAGTTGGACAGTGTTTTGTAATGAATAGTAAAGTTACAACAGTAATTTAATGAATTTATGACCAAACTAGAGCCTATCCCGTGCAGCTGACATTTAGGCGAGAATCAGGGTAGACCCTGGACAGGTTGCCAGACTATCACAGGGCTGACACATAGAGACATTAATGATTTAACTGATAAATTAATTTAACCATTTGAAAACAAACAAACATGACTGTCCCATTTTTCCAGCTGTCCCATTTTACCTGAACTTGTCACTGGAGTGAGGTAGGGGTTCCCGATGTGTTCGAATGTCCAAAGTCTCTGAAATATTTTACTTGGCAAAATATTTCCTTTATAGAAATATAGCAGAGAACCATAACAAGTTCTAAAAGTCACGCTCAAGGTAGTCTTTAGAGTTTTAGGTGGTTTACTTGGTAAACCAAAAAGTGTCCCAAATCTCCTGACTTCACCCTACTGTATTCAGGCCGATGATAATTCAGTGCAGTATGTTCAAACTGGACTCCCACAGGTGTTTTTGATTGACAATTTAACTGATAATTGATGTGACCTGCGTTGTTTAAGTATTTCATGCGGTAATTAAAAACAGCTGTGTAGTAGCAGTAGAATAAGCTACTGTTACAAAAGACAGCCTCTCTGTCCTGTTGCACACTAAACATTTTACAGGTATGTAGCTAAGTCCCTTAGGGGCCCCATATTTATTTGTTTTGTAAAAAAAAATTGAAAATTTGGCAGTGTCATTCATTTCATGCTGACCATTCCTAAATAAATTTATGTTTAACTAATCATACAGCCCTGGAAGAGGAACCCCTAAATGAAATGCAGTCGGAATTGATGTCATTAGTTACACCTATGCTTATCACGCTGTGTTAAAATATCTGCTGTTAAAAAGGCAAACTGGCACTGACATAGATGAATGTCACTGGAAGCACTGGGGAACATAACACTGCAGACATCCAGACTCAATTGCCCAATGCCATGGTTTACTGGGAATAGTACAGAGTCATTGTTAATGTTAACACCTGTGGTTTTCCTGCTATCACAAATACAAATGTCTGCTGTTTAAAATCCTATTGCAATGTGTAACTGAACTTTATTATAACTTAATTGCAGTAATATAAGTTTTTATATTTACTTCAGTAAAAATAGTCACTGCCAAAAACAGACTCCACCACAAGTAGTCTTATGGTAGTATTATGAAATGATGTACGTAAGTTGCATAAGCAGAGTAACTCACCATGCGTAATGGCCTCTTTAGAGCCACTGGATAACTCTCTGATGCATTCATGTGTGATTAGCATTAGCATGAATGTTGCAGCTGGTCAAGATGGAGCTAATTCTATCTGCTGTACTTGAATCCATAACACATCATGTTTTATAAACTGATCATACAGCCTGTTTGTTATTTAAATCTTCATATCCAAAGTAGTAACAATTATAGCAGTCAAAAAATAGAGTCAAATACAGTTTGAGAGCATTAGATGAAATACAAAAGCACAGTGAGCAGCTCAAAACTGCACTAAGTGTAGTAATCAAAGTGTATTTTCCTCAATGACCAAGACCTCTCACAGTTTATACACTGTTTATTTATTTATTCATTTACATACAAAGGAGCACCCACTGGCAGCACCAGTGTCTTGTCATAAGATCCAGGCTGGATGTTTATCAATGACTTTTTTTTTTTTTTTGCAGTCTCAAATGTTTTGCCTACATTTTGAACATGTTTTTAGATCACATTCTCCACAGGCTGTATTTACCAGGCTTGCTTACTTAGTGCTCTCATCAGCAGCTTTATAGAAATAGCCAAGGTGGCTAGCAATAAATTAAGTCAAAATCTCAAGTAAAAAATATTTAAGACTTTACAAAGTTGACTACACTCTAGAAAAATGTGATACAAACCCATCAGTACTAAATTCATCTTGTTTTGTATTGTTCATGTCTTCTTTTTTTCCCCTCACATTAATATCAAGATGAGACTCTTCCCCAATCAAACTTACAGGGAATGTTTTTAAGCATGATTAATTGCAGCGTTTCATCTAGTCTAGAAAATGAAAAGTGGTTCTGAGAACGGACAGGAAAAGAGGCTACAATGACATTTCTTATTTAGAACCTTGTAGTAGCACCAAGAGATTACGCTTAATCTTCTCTGCCCTTCTCTTTGTACACCTGGTTCTGGACAGTTTTAAGCAAAGTTCTCAGGAGATTACAAAAAGTGCAATTCTCATATTTCTCGAGGAGCTGTCATGATTCTTTGTTCTTGATTCTTTTCTATTATTTTTGACAGAGCAGCCACGGCTACTGCTTCAAAAAGATTTTTCACCCCTCTGTCACACATTAGGTTCAGAGACTGCAGTTTGCTTAAGTGCATTAAATGATTCATTAAATTCAAAGTGTAGAGGTCAGTTAAGTAAGAACCCTGCAAAGCCTATCAATCTGTCATTTATAAATTATGATTAAATTTTTTTGGCTCACAGGTTTTAACTTGAAATATTATATATATTTTTTGCAATTGAAAAAGAAAATCATGACATGAGGGCTTGATCGCTCTTAAAAAAGCCACCAGCATAATTTCAAAAGTGCATAGCTGCCAGTCTAAATATAAGGCTGTTTTCCTCTTACTTGTAACATTGAGGTTTTAACAGATCACTGTGCTGACCAAAAGAGAGGAAGTGGTTATTTCACTGAAGGTGGCTGAATCTAATGTGTCAAAAATGGAAAATGTTTAATAATTGGGTTTTGCTGCACCTAACTAGCTATAATCCCTGGAGATTAACCTGGTCCAAGATGTTTTTTGGTCCTTGGAATGTGTGCATCAAAATCCTGTCTGGTCTGCAAAACTTGAGAAATACAGAAAATTAATCCTCAGGAGTGCCTGCTGCTACATCTTTTCATTTTCAGTGTCAGTGGTTATAAACTCAAGACACCCAACAGCGCAGAAAGAGTGCTATCAGATGTAATGTAAATTCAAATATAAAGTTTTTCCATTTCTCAATCATTGTTCCTGAGATGTATTCCAAAAATAAATACAAATAATACAAATATAGATTCTGTGTAACACCACCCCTTTTCAGTGGAACATGCTACAACCATTAATAGAAAAAAACACACCCATTTAAGTGAGTACAAAATTCAAATAAATTGAAAGACAATGGACATAGACATCAGCTGTAGGCCAGATGAGTGGCAGATTCAGGTTGGCAGACAGCTTTAGGCTGAACTGTGTATAAGGGTCACAGGGTCAGGACCAGACTGCACATGCAATCTAAAGGAGGAAACAGGAACTGTGTCTGTGCTGTTCTGACTGGTCACAGGATCAGAGGTCACAGATAGACTCACAGTGGTCAGCATTTTGTAAACATATTCACATCGTCACAGAGCCCTTATCAAAACACACCAAAGAACAGGAAACCTTTCCCTCTCAAAAACAAGAGGTGTCGCACGCAACGTGTGGCAACCCCCGGGAGTTTCCAGCAGGGTAAGAGGAAAGACCCGCACTGTGTGCTTTCAGACGTGTCATGAAGTTGTTTACACTTTGTAACAAAATATTTACATCATACAGTTGGTCTTTAGCTATAGCCACATACACAATGGCACTTTTACCCACTGTGGAAAAGCAAAACATTCCCTCCTATTGTCCATTTGTAACTAAGTGCATTGTCAGTGAGGCCTCTGTTATGCTGTGTGCAGAGGAATGACAAATTTACACCCAAAGGGTGAGTGGTAGCGGATTCCAACTTCCTGGAAAACCAGCTTAGGGATGCCAATGTCACAGAGGTAGACCCTGCTCTCCGTCTCAGTTAAAGGTAGTGGAAGGCCCAAAGACAGAGTCCACTTCGCCTCCACAGTCGGAGGCTGACCGCTGACCGCGGGATCGATACTTAGGACTGGAGCCCGGTTCTGGTTGGCCCAGTCGGCGGCTGATTGGTACCAGGTCTGCTCCCTCAGCAGTGGGTTCTCGTGGCAATCCAGGCAGTTGATGACGAGGTCGACTGGGCTCACAGGCAGGTCTGAGGCAGAGGAGGAGAAAGGGACATAATGTTGGTGGATGCAGAGTTTTAAAGGTGCCTCAGAAAACCATGAGAAATACATTTTTTGGTGCACTAAAAAAGGTAACCCTCTAAAACAATCTTTACTGTTAATCTAAAGGAATTTTAAATGTGAGGAGTCATAAATGGTGCTGCTCCACTAGAGGGCAATATTTATCTGTGCTGGACTGTTGCAACAGGACACCATGAACTAATCCTGTAACAGACACTCTGAATCATGTTTACATTTATCACCATCACTTTGGACACAGATCTGCCCATACACCTAGCATGGTCCTTTCCATTAGTGTCACTAAATCCTGAGTAGACAGGGATTTAATCATCTGAATGCTCTCTGTTGTTGTTTTCTACCTTTGATGCTGGCCACTTGCTTGCTGCTGGTCCTGCTGTAGAGCTGGACCTCATTGGTGACCGACTCCTGCATTTTGACAAAATTGGGCAGGAACAGGATAACCTCCACTTCATGGTTGGCCAAGTGTCTACCACAGCTGATGCCCTGGGCTCCCTGGATGTGGGGCCCGCACAGAATGACCACAGTTGGCCTCTGGTGGACATTTTTTGGGGTGAGTCTGAGGACATGCACGAGATAACAAAGAGATTACTCCACAAACAAACACAACTGATGTAAGTGTTCGTAAGTTAAACAATAAAGATGTTATCAAACAAACTGCATCATATCCAGCATGCCGGCTGGCTGATATCCAAGTGTAGCCCAGCCTCAATCAAGGACAACATAAGATATGGTTCTTAAAGGACACCAGGAAGCCCTCTATCCTGCCAGTGTACACAAGACGTGTTGTTCAGAGCTTGTCATGCAATTTCAGCTCACACTGTGATTCAATCACTTTAAAACACACAAGGAGCAATCACAGCATCTACCTACACTGACGGTAAATACATTACATTCACGTTTACACTTATATGAACTGACAAACATTAACAACAATAATAAAGCTAGAGCTGGTAAAAAGTAAAGAACCTGCATGTTCAACAAGCCCTCGGCAGTGTGCTATGTTTACTGATGTTTGCATTTTAAAACTTTTATACTGGCTACTTATTTTCCTCCCAAAATCTTCATGTCCTATAACATCATCACCTACTTTTGTACAACTGGGATTATTAATCTGTTTTATTATTAGAAACATGGTTTAGGTTAAGGTTTAGGTTTAGAGGTTCAGTAGAACACATAAAAAGCTGCACATTTCTATCAGATTGATTGGAACCCATGCTATTTACTATCGCACGGGCCGGCACAGCGATGCAGTGGTTAGCACTGTCGCTTCACAGCAAGAAAGTGCTGGGTTCACTCGGCCAGCTGGGGTCTTTCTCCATCCACAGTCCAAAGATATGCAGGTTAGGTTAACTTGGACTTTTAATTGCTGTGAGAGTGTAAATGTGAGTGTGAGTGGTGGTCTGTCTTTGTGTGTCAGCCCTGTGACAGTCTGGTGACCTGTCCAGGGTGTATCCCACCCCTTGCCCAATGTCAGCTAGGATCAGGTAAAAAAAAAACTTGTGTAGCTGAACACCTACCTACATAGCTGTCCTACATATCCTACATACCTTGGTAGCTACCATTAGTTGTTTTTTTTTTTTTTTTTTTACTATTGAACATACAAACAAGAAAGAAGCATTAAACATCTGAAGTTGGACTGAGTGCTTGCATATGTTTACACCTTTTGAGTGTGAATTAAATGACTTGTATGACAGGGAATAGGGGAAATAGTGGAACACCATTGTAGTGTCAGTGGGCTTGATATTACAGTACAAAGTTACACTTGATCTGAGCTCACAGTAGTCCCAGTGTAAACTTGAGACACTCAAATATTAGAGTGCCAAATTGATAAAAAGATCTGAGACAGTAAACCTGTTTGTTATATGAGCCTGCGTGCCGAGGTTCTTTGATTTAAATAAGACTACACCGCTCATGAAGGTACACAATACCAAACAGGGCTGCTTCAGGCTATTATGCAGTGTGACTGCTCGCTGTAGTGCTATCCTGAGAAAATAAACCCTGAGGAGAAGGTCAAGGTTAACACGACATAACGTATGTAGAAACATGGTAGTAAAGATGATTGCCATGGTAACTGGAAAACAGAACATGAAAACAAAAAGTTGGACAGACCTGCTCTAATGATTGTATAACTATTCAGACAGGGATGTTTGGCACATTGGCGAACATTCTTCTTCTAATTATACACATGACAGCGGCTCTGTGTGCACAACAGATGAGAAGCAGTGTACGCCAGGAACTGACTAACTTCATTCTTTTACACACTTACCAGGCATTACGCTGCACCTTTACACCAGAGCCCAGAGCAGTATTGTTTACCTGTTTGGTCCACCCAGCAGAGTGAGAGCCATCTGACTGGAACAAACGCCGACCGTCTCCAGCCTGCGCTCGAGAGACAGGCCCCAGCGCTCTGCGGCTGCTAGTAGGCGCTTATGAAGCTCATAGGGCACGCTGGGAACCACCAGGCCTGAATCTGCAGAGAGAAAACATGAGGTGAGAGGGGTAGCGTGTTCGTGTTGCTCGATACGTTCTCATGTCTGTAGTAACATAACGTAGACCATGTCAGGATGGATTAGTAGTTAACAAAAACAGCTTCCTGTTCTTGCAAACATCTGCCCTAATGAAGCGTCGCTAGGCAAAACACAAGGCACAAAATAGAATTTCTCAACTAACAATAAACTCTGTCATTAACATTCCTCCATTGGTATCAAAGTCATGTCAAGTGCCATGCCAAAAACAGGCCTTGCCTTTAAAAACAATTTATGTAATGTTGCTAATGTTATACACAGTGGGAGTTAGTAGTGGGATACATTTTGTTTGATTTAATCTATACCTAAAACAGTGAAAGACAGAGCAGCATATATCACATTTAGGGAAATTGGAGGGAATACACCTAATTTGACCAAAATTAACTGACATAATTTAATATTCAGTAGTATATTTGTACTCTTACATTCCTGCATCCACTGGAATGGTCTGACGTGTCATATTTCTAAATTGGACCTGCCTTTAACACATCTTGGTAAGCACTATGTCGGTTTTCAATTTATCTCCACCTGAGCACCCTGAAAAACAACAACTGGAGTAGATGTGAAACCCAGAAACCTGACCTCTAAGATAACGACAAACGCTGGTCTACAGATAAACACAGAGGAACCCATTCCCCAGGGAAAAAGCCCTTCCTCCTCCTCATGACCTGATCTCGTTCCCATCACGGAATATTCTCCATTTCCTCTCCTGTTTGTCACTGCTGTCTGTGGCAACAAAGGGAAGATTGGCAGCCTTTACAAAACATGACAAACATGAGGCAGCCAGAGTGAGACGCCTATTCCCTGCAGGCTCTGAGTTCACACGCACCAGCACATGGTTTCTGACCAATCCCCAATCCTGAGCTGTGGGATGGGGCTGCACTGGGCTGGACCCCCCACATGGGCTGCTGTCTCAGTCAAAACATACTGCAGGTTGGCGTGACAAAAAAGGGACAAACATCACATATAAATATATGTGCACACCTGCACCTGTATCCCAACAGCTCATGGTGAGAGATCGGGGAGAGCTAAACATGGGGGAAGCATGATAGTGACTGAGCTGTAGAAATTCATGGACTGTAGTTTATTATTTGCAGTTTCTGTATTAGAACATTTTATGTCCACATTATATGGCAAAAGTAATTGCCAGTCACTATATTTTCCCAATAAGCATCAAAATGTCCTTAAAACTCTTTTTAGTGAGCATCCTTTTCTTAAAAAACACTGTAAAAAAAATAAGGCTTTAACTATTTGAAATGGCCTCATATCTTGATGCTTGATTAAGATCTAATGCATTTTTTGAGGTTGTTGCAGCCTGTTTTCGCAGGGTCTCTTTATTGTTGGCTGCCCAACAGTCTCTTTGGGTGCTGCTGGACACAATGGTCACAATTATCCCAATAATGTAAATTCAACACATCTTACTGTGTTACCATGAGGCATGGTAAATCATATATCGTCCCATCCCTATTCTGTATTGAACTTTGTATAGTATTTCAAGGAATGCACAGCCTTTGGTGCGGCACTCGTCAATACTTAATAAAAACACTGTCAAAACTCTGTATTTCCAAGGCAACAGAGTCAGCGCACCTTCAGTTTCAACAATTTCCCCCTTTTCACATTAGGGGCCAATTTAAGATGTTGTCTGTGAGCGTAAACAAATGGTACTATGAATAGAACCATGTGCATGTCCGCATGACCGCAGCTCTCTGTGGACTTTCGTTGCGGCAAGTATGCCCAAGCCTTGATGTCTGGTTTTACGAATTGTGCAAAAGTTTACCTTTTGTATGAAACCCTGATCAAATATCTCATGACTACATGTGGATTGGATGTCTTTAAAAACCTGAACATCTCCACTTATTACCACTATCACATTAAGCTTGTTTTTTAGTAACCATCTTTCTTTTGAGAAAAATGCCCTAATCCATATGTCTTGTCACGTGAAGTCACCTTAAACTGTCAGAATTGTTCTCCTCTGTGTATTTCTTGAACTACTGTATTACAGAACTAAAGTGTGTGGGGACCTTTAAAGAGCCTGTGCTAATCCCTAGCTGTCTATTGCCCATGGCACATTAGAAGGGTAATGAAAGTCAAGCTGGGGGAACTGCAAGGCTCAGGATCCCTTTGATAAATAAAGCTGCTGGGAGGCAGTTAAGTCCTTAATGGCCTCCTACAGATTTCTGGCCTGGTGGCTGAGAACTTTGTGGCCTCGTTGGCGTGCACAAATTCGCACTGACACACACGCGCATGCTAGCACACACCTCATCCTACAGCGCCCTCGCAACGGGCTGATGTACAAACACATATACGCCCACAACTTTTCACTGTGGCATGCAACATGGACAGAGTGACACACACACACACACACACACACACACACACCCTCATACACAAGATAATTACACATAAACACAGAGACTTATGCCGTGCCTGAACCGAATTCTTGCTTATCTTTAGGTTGGCCCTGCTCCCCTCCCACCATTCTTTTATTGATACCGCACAAAGACTGCCAATATGTTTATGTGGGCTACAGAAATCTGGAACATGCCAATCCTCACATGAGCGATAAGCACAGGAAAGTCAACTGCTTCTTGTCATGCAAACTGCTGGCTCGAGTGCCAAGCTCAGAGGAAGTGGTAGTTGCACTAGTATGCGCTAATTGCTTTTCAAGCATCCCACCAGGTGCACTTCTTAATAACTCTCTTGCTGAAGTCGCCGCTACCAAACTACACATATGCACGCACACACACACGCTATCTCCTCCTCCCTAACATTCTCACTCACATGCAATGATTTATGCACAAACACACACACACACACACACACTCACTCTCGATGTGGTGCAAAAACAAAACTCAACGGGCAACTAGCTAAACCGGGTAGCCATGAGTATGCAGCGGCACTAAAATAAACTGAGCTGGAAGCAATCCTTCAAGCATGACAAGGGAACTGACGGGACTGAAAGCAATACACGCTGGCTGGATGCGGGCCATGTGTGACTAAGGCTGCTGCTGGGTTAGGGAGGGTTAGACGAGGCTGTTACATTCCTCCCTGCTGCACTGCAAGAGTTGAACTATGTTGACCTGCACTCTGAGGAGGTAGCAGGATGGGGCACTGGTTCATTGGGGCACAGAAAAGAAGCTTAATGCAGTAATCTGCGATATTCCTTTTTACCGTTTTGGTCATATTTTTGGTGCCAACAGCTCACTTATCAATCAAACCACGTCATGTAGTGCATTTAATTGGATTTTCCGTTAGAGACAGCAGCAACTCTACACCCTTTTCTGTGGCAGACTGAAGACACATCTGTTTAGACTGGATCTAAAGGTTCACAAATAATAATATCTCATTCTGTATTTAAATGTAGCAGTTCACACTTAAGCATATGCACATTTATTGTAAGGCACTGAGGATAAAAGCATACACTAAATATTTCTAACTAGGGATGTGCATGACTAGTTGAGAAGGGGATTAAATGTTGCTACCCTTGCTAGTTGGCACAACAAATACTGGTTGGTTAAACTTATTATTAAAATTATTATTATTTTATGTGATTGCTTTCACCCAAACAAAATGCCCTGGTAATTATCACTCATGATTCCTAAAGATTTTTTTCTCCTACAGAATACTGTTTTCAGTAAATGATATTTAGGATAATGAGCAATGTTCATAATGCACGATGCAAACTGCTACACATTTCAACATTTAAAATACAATCTGGTTATTGAAAAACATAATTTACAACTTTAAATGGCTTTTATAGGATGCACAATATTTTTTTCCCCAGACATTTAACCTTGTACATTCAGTTACATGGAATTTTGACTATATTCTGGATGTTTTCTTACTTTTAAATGAGTCAACTAGTCTTAGTTTAGACTTCCGTTTTAACATCAGGGAAATAAGTCATTTGGAACATCCCTAAAGCGGCCTTCACATGATAAGAAAAACGCGCAGCGGCGCGGACAAAGTTAAAATAATTTCAACTCTGAGCGCAGCGCTCGGGCGTAAAATCCGAGCGGTGCGTGACGCCAAGGGTAGCGGTGCCGCTTTGTCAGGCGTTGCCGGCCAGCGCAAAGCGGTTTTACAGCTGATCATGTGTAGAGGCCTTAATTGTAACTAATTGTTGGGGGGGCACGGTGGTGTGGTGGTTAGCACTGTCGCCTCACAGCAAGAGGGTTGCCGGTTCGATCTCGGGTGTGGGAGCCCCTCTGTGCGGAGTTTGCATGTTCTCCCCGTGTCAGCGTGGGTTCTCTCCGGGCACTCCGGCTTCCTCCCACAGTCCAAAGACATGCAGATTGGGGACTAGGTTAATTGATAACTCTAAATTGTCCGTAGGTGTGAATGTTAGTGTGAATGGTTGTCTGTCTCTATGTGTCAGCCCTGCGATAGTCTGGCGACCTGTCCAGGGTGTACCCTGCCTGTCAGCTGGGATAGGCTCCAGCCCCCCCGCGACCCTCAAGAGGATGAAGCAGTTAGAAGATGAATGAATGAATGAATGTAATATAATGTAAAGGTGCAAATCATGAAGTAGGGTAGCAGGATAGAGTGACATTTCAGGCGCGATTATTCGAAAAATTTTAGAATAGTTGCCACGATTTTCGAATAGTGTTTTTGCTTGTGCTGCCCATCCCTAATTCTTTCACAGAGTTTAAGATCCCACACACCTGTAGATAATACTTTCTGAAGTTTAAGAACTTTGTAGTAAGTGAGGCCTCCATCAGGTAATATTCATATAAAGGTATGTGGATAAAATTGTCAACACTGCAGCCTTCTCTTTACATGACAGCATTCAGTTTCAGGAGAAGTTCATGATACACACATTCACCTTCACATCTATCCCAAGGTCAGATGAGTTCAAAGAGTTTGTCATGACACACATTTCTTTTGCATCCCGATTCCTCCAAAGTGATACAGCTTAAGTAAATAAATCAAAGAAAACTAGGAAAACCAGCTGACAGTTGGCTTGCTTGCAATTTGTGTTGCAGCCGCACTTGTTTGCACTGAAGAGGTTTCACTGCACAGCTGGAGTCAATCACACCACAGGAAAGCAAAACAATAGCAAAACTACACTTACATGGACTGCAACCTTTACAATTGACAATAGCCTATGGAAACGGGTCTGTCAAACACCCACGCCGTTGTGCTATGGCAACGCTAACACACAGGCAGGCATTTTGTTTTTCTTTCTCTATGCTTGTATTGTTGATTTATCTGTTTACTGGCAAAGATTCCAGGTCAAGAGCACTGCGGTTTGTTCCTGCTTCAGAGGTGCTGTTTATGTAAGGCTGTACGGCGGCATGCTAATTACAGAGTACAGAGGACGGGGATTATGATGACAGCCCTGGGAAGCAGATCTGCCTGCACGGTAAGAAAAGGAGGCTCTGCTTGGCAGCTGTCTGCTGAATGGTAGACAGCAGCTCCCTGCTGAGCTGCTCTGTATCACCACAATCAGATAGACAGTCTGGGATAGAAATGCTGGAAACGCCATCACTGCTAATACCGGGCTGTCACCCACAAAGCCTGGTTCCAGTCATCCTAGTCCTATTATTGTTCAAGACAATGGAGATGCTGCATATAGAAGCTTGGATGCTGAACTGAGGGAGAGAAATAACTTAGAAGGGTATGCAGAGCAGCCAAGGACAGGGCCTTTATTGGCTTACAACAGGGCCGATACATGCTTGCTTCCCTAACTTATTCCACATCAGCCCTGTAAACTACCTTATCGTGTGACCAGACAAAGGTGGCGTTTAATCCCTCTAGTTGTAGTATAACACATACACTTGCACCATACAACTCAGCCCTTTCTCCAAAACCACCCACCCTCCACCCTCTCACTGCTCCAGGGCTTGTGTTAGCATGCCATATACTTATCTTATGTCTGCATTAACCAGTTATGTAACACACGGGTTCCTAGAGCTAATCATCTCTGTGGGACCATTGCAGGGGAGTGTGGGGAGTCAAAAGTCATGATAAACAGTAACCAGGAGGATGTGGTTCCAGTCAGGCTGCCCCAAGGTGACCTTTCTCCAGCCAATGCATCCACTGAGACCCCCTTTTATGGTTCATGTTGTTTTTCTCATTGTGTTCAACAGAATGAGACATTACAGCACATTCCTCAGTGAGAGCTTCTCAGTGCTGTGCTCAGGAGAAAGTGTAAAAAAAGTCAACTTTTGGCAGGAGCTGTATTGTCCAAACAGGGTTATTATATTAACAGATGGTACTCCTGGTCAAAGATTAAACACAGTGGGGAAAAAAAGACTCCTTCCAAAACAAACACATGCTCACTGATAAAATGTCTACAAAAACGTGTATTGAGGCTGCCAAAGTGGCTCCATAAAACCCCAAGGCCTGCTCTAACCAGCCCCTGAATACTCATTTTCTTCTCTAATATCCAGTTTATAAAACTTCATTTGACAAAACAAGACACGTTTTGTTTGTTTTTGAAAATGTAAATCTATAAAATCAAGTCAAAAATATGTGGATTTGTCAAAAAATAAAAAATAAAAATAAAAAGGCAAAGTGATTTTCTGTAACAGCTGGGATCTGTATTTATTTTAGCAAACATGACTCTCACCAGAAAAAATGGTGCATTTGTAAGGAACTATTTTCATCAGTGGATTTAGTGCCCAGTGAGTATTTGAAACAGAAGTACAGTGTATCATGTTGTTCATGGTCACCCAGGAGTGGCTCAGTAATGTGTTTTTTGTTTCTTAATCACATTGGAGGTTTGAGGCACAGAGGAATAAGCTGCTGGCTCTGGCTGCACACACAATACTTTGTTTTTGTAACAGATACTGATCTATTTCTTGGAATTTTTTTTCACGGACTAGCAGCCCCAGTTCTTCATGGGTCATGTCAGGATCAGCTACAGAATTTCTGAGGCAAGTTGAACATGGGTGTTTAAGCTGAAAGCTGGTTTCACAGGATTCAACAACTGTCTTTGTAACAATATTTGTAGAACTGTCTGTTCTCCAAATATTGTTACTGACAACACTACATTGAAGAATCTAGAGTAACACAGGGTGCCGTAAGTACACAAATGAAGCCCTAAGTCTAGTGTATTCATGTGTGCTGTATGAGTATGCACGTGTTTTGTCCTCACCAGTACAGTACTCTTTGCCCCGATGCTGTGGCACTGTTATCTGTCGGTATATGACAGGCTTCACTTCCAGAATATTCTCATCATGTCGATAAGACAGGGACTTCTGTTCACCCTGTGTGCTCTGATGCTGTGCCCTGTTGCTGTGGCCGTCGATCCCATCAATCTGGGAGAAGACAGCGGCTTTGTCGAACAGAGCCAAGTTTCCCTCAAAGTCGAAGTCTGCATCCATGTTTTCATTGGTCTCGCCTCCAAAGCACTCGTCATCCTTTGTCCTCATCAGCCCTCCGGCACCTCCATTCCTCACGCTGTTTTTCTTAAGTGTGGCCTGTGTGGCTCCTCTGCTGTTAGATGGGGCTGTAGGGGCTGGAGAACACAGAGACACTAAGATGTCAGCAAAAAGACATCTGAGGCTGTGTTTGATAGATATTTCAGTCATCAACTTGCACCTATGCCAAACTTTTAGACTTTCTGAATCATCATCATTATCATTATCATTATTATTATTATTATTATTATAATTCACTTGGATTACATTCAGGGTACTTTGGTGGTAAGAAACATCACATTAATTAGCAGGTAGACATCCAAGTTTTCACATCTGAATTGCCATGCAGTGATTGATTATTGCACTAATGCTCTAAAAGAATAAATTAATTGAGAAATGTATTTATTCATAGTAATTTATTGTTAAAAAAATCAATTTAGATGGATTTATTTCAGAATTCTGCTTTATTTCACTTTGTAGGAAAATAAAGGTTTTATCAAATCACATTATTGCACATTTATTTCTGTTAATTCAAATGTATATACTGGATATACTGGAATTTATACACACTGGATGTAGCAACCTAAAGTTTCACCAGTGAATCACAAATTTAGTTGTATCTACAACCAGCAATCCACCTTCAACCAATGTTACTGAAGATTAAGCCTGACCTGTAGATATTATATGAACATATAAACACGGAAAAATGGTATTAATGTAGTTGTAAGCAGATGAATGTTATTTGTCAACAGCTATAACTCCTCCTTTGGGCACACATGGGTAGAGACTGGTGTTGAAGCAGATAATTAATGACAATATAGCAAAACACATAATATCAAATATGCCTTTACAGGAGACGTTATAATTGCTGACAAATACTGTGCATAAATAAGTACTCAAAAATGTCTTTATAGCTGCGTTCAACTATGTTATAGTTACAAACCATTCATTAAATGCTTGTATACTGCTTATCAATGCTAAAAATGGACAGTCGTACAACATTTCCAATATATCCCTGAGTTCAATTTGTATTTGTGAGTAAACACTGACACCTTACAGCAAAAGCACACAAAGTATTTACATGGAAGAGGTGACAGCAGCTCACAGGCAGGAAACAGTGTTCCCATCAAAATGTTAGTTTAATTTATGTGGAAATATCCCAACAACAGTGTGATAAATGCAATCTAACATACAATTCAGACAGCTATATAAGCACTTAATTCATAACATACAACTTTGGTACAGGTCCCTCGGACTAAATTTTATAAGCTGAGGGTCCAAACAGAGCAGCAGGCTTTGCTCTGGGCTACCACGGGCCTATCTTGGTTTTAATCCAAACCCAAAATGCACAGATCACCCAGAAATCCTCTCATGTCCCAACTTTGCTCACATCCTAGTTGGTGAAAATACATCTGTATATCATCGTGTATTAATGACAGTACATCATTGTGTTGTAAATGCTGTAATCCACACACAATAAGATCCTGCACTCGGCTGTTTCAAATTCTGGCTACATGATAACGACTCCTTTTATCTTGTGTAACTCTGACTGCAAACTTTTCTTAACCTGTCTCAGAAAGTTACTATAACTTGCCGAGAACAAAACACTGCACATTTTACACACAAAACATACAATGGCCAACTGAGCCGCACTCAATTAAGTTTACATACATGTATGTGCAAACAAAAAAAACTAAATGAACAGAGAACAAAAAAAAAAAGAAAAACTGGAAAAACCTGGCCTTCAACCCCAACCATGCCGAGCTCTCACGCTAACCAGGAGACAGAGAGGCACAGTCTCACGCTACTGTCACTGTGACAGCTAAGGTACTTTGGACTCTCTCACGCAAGACACTGGGAGGCTCAGTCATAGTATACTGGTATTGATACAAAGCCACTAACCAACTAAAAGCTAATTTAAGACCTGCCTAAATATCACAATACGGTCTTACAACACCCACTACAGACAGCACTGAGTTTTTTTCTTCCAAAATATGAAGTCATATTAATGTGCCCGATTTCCCTCTAATCACAGACAAGTGCACTACTTAGTATTCATAAGTACATTTCAAATTAGGATCCATTATAAGTAGCAAGAAAAACATTATTGAGACTGGTCCAACAAGTTGGGGAGAAGGTTGGTGGGTATGTGTGTTCACTTCACCTGTGTGAACAGAGATAAAAGCTACCGCGCTTATTAGCACAAGCCAACAATGTCTTTATTTACAAGGAAGTGTTTTGTCATGGTACGAATCAAAAATCTGAATGAACTGGGCAGAGCTCCAAGGCAAACAGGCTAATGAATAACAAGTGAAGAGACAGACAGTGAACCGATTTTTCAGTTTAGACAAATGTACTACCCCAAATTAGTACGACTACACAGGTCAGGAATATTTAAAACTGAAATATGAGCCATGATGAAAGTGCACTATTAAAAAGAGAGTCTATAAGAGACTAGATATCAGCTTAGATCTTTGATATTGTAATATTGTAAATGATGTCTTTTTCTGGTTTTAAAGCTGCATTACTGTTCTAGCTGTTTTATTATTTGTCTTTACCCAATTAGTCATTATATCCACATTACTAATGATTATTTATCAAAAATTTTATTGTGTAAATATTTGTGAAAGCACCAATAGTAAACCGTACAATAGCATTATCCAGAAATATGATTTCTCGTTATCACCGTGCCCAATTTTTAAGTGATCCTCCAGCTAGTTATCAAACATTTGATACTCAATTTCAATCACAGTTCCTAGCGTCCTCAGTTTTTACAGATGTTACAGGCCTAGGAAATGCAATATTAAAGCTGTTTGTCACCAGAATCCTGTCATAAATACTGTTGATCAATACTATCAAGGAAGGATAAATTAGTTGGATATAAAGATAAACAGGAGACCGACAGTGTGTTAAATCTACAGGCCAAAGGGGGGTAAAGGCGTTCTAATGAAAGACTAAACAGACATCCAGCCATAACAACTTTGCGTGTGAGTAACATCCAGTCAAGAAAAGGAAGAGAGCTGGTGGAGATGGCGGTGAGAGAAAAGCAACAGTGCTAAGCACTGAGCTACCAACATTATAATAGGAAAACTTCTTGTGTCCAGTTTGAATGACTGAACCAGCTAAGGAAAATAATCTGCAACGTTCTTCACCGCCTCAGTAACTACAGCTGATGGGCCTGTGGGCAAGGCACTTAAAACACACAGGAGTTGCTGTGTGGTTACAGGTAGAAGTCCGTAATCACACTAGGAGGCTCTCAGTGCTAATGTGTGGAGTTGTATGAAGCTAAACAAAACATGGATGCACAGCAAAGCCTCTCCAAGAGAGAGAAATCTGAAGCAGGGATTTATGGGAAAAACACTGGGCTGCACACAGTTTCACTCCATATACAGAGGTAGAGTGCTGGTTCTGGGAATAGTTTTCATGAGGGCAAAGTCCAGAGGTTCTCTTTTAAAATGCCCTTATAATGAGATCTGTTTGGACCTGATGGAATTCGACTCTGCATCATTCACAAAAGCAGTTCCTAAATTCCCATCCTACTCTCCCAGAAAGATAAATGGCAGATATTCAGAAACCATTTCTGGAATCCGGGATCTTGTATAAGAAACGGCCCACCCTGCTTTCCCTTTCTTTGTGGACGGGGGCTTCTTGGGAGCATGGCATTGCGTGTGAAAGGACCAGCCCTGCCCAAGCCACTCAGCACTTTGGCCCCATGCAATTTGGGCATTAGCTCCCTGGCCACCAGCCTGAGAGCTGGAGATTAAAATAAAAACTCAAAAGGTAAACATTGCTTCCACAATTGATATCGCTTTGGCCTTCCGAGCACACTGGGACAACATGGCTTCCTGTCTGGGAGGGGGGGGCGGGTGGTTTCCTGTGCTGAGCAGGAGCGAGGGAGGGAGAGGAGACGTGGAGAGAGAGAGAGAGAGAGAGGGGACAGGAGGGCATAGAGGCACGAACGCCAGGCTCTGCATAACCTTCTCTTTAGGAACAGACACGGAGAGGGAGGGGGAATGTTTATTGATCTTAGTCACACACATATTGTAAAGAGGAACTTTGGTACAAGCCTTTAGCACGCTATGGGAATCTCAGGGGGGAGTCATAGCAAGACAGCTTTTGGTTCCATGCGCAGGCTTCTGATTAGGAACAAGTGACACACAGGGAGTAGGGATTGAGACTGAGTCAACGAGTTGTGAGTCTTGCTGACACAAAATGAAACATGCAGGCTACAATATGAACAAATTTATTTATTTGTATAACTGATTTTTCTTATCTCTGGAAAAAAAAGACATGCTTCCTTTTGTGCTAGCTTCATCTTCCATGCACAGGAAACGCACCAAGGCAGAGGTCATTTTTACAACCAGGCTGAGGAATATTACACAGTGTGCATTAGCCAATTCTATTGACCTCTGACTTCTCCATTGTTAAGTTATCCTGAGTGTGAAAGTGAACTGACTTAAGTTGATTCTGGCAGAGGCCACAGAGCTGTCCAAGCAGACTTCCTGCTGACTGCATGTTGATGAGAGGAAATGCTGTTTTTAGCCTTTATCTAATCAGGAAGGTTAAGTAACGCATTCTGATTTTTACGGCTACATATGCAACTTGGGACTTGGGAGCATGCAAGTGTGCATTTCTGTATCACTGTGTGACTGAGACACGTGACAATAGAACTGCACCGACAAATAAGTATATTTTGTAGTTATTCTGACCTTTTATCAAATCAAACTTTGGATATAAAAGGTGTTAATTTCACTTTAAAGGTATACTACACAGGAATGGTCGGTTATGGTTTGCAAACATGGCTGATGAAAGTGAAACTGAAAGCCAACCCCAATTAACCCTCATTTTGGAGCAAACTTTGTCCACTTGACGTGTCACCTCGCTATATTTACATTTTTTTCAACACTGTCCGCGATTTTCATAGCTGCCTTTTTATAAAGTCCAAACCACACCTGCATGCTGTGCTCAGGCATGTCCCAAACATAGCTAAATGAGAAAAAAAAATTTCTTCTACTGGCTCATAAGTGATAAGTGAGAGGGATTACTTCTATATGACTCCATACATTGTTTTTAGGAAGATCCTGCATAGTATACCTTTAACTAAATATCAGAAAAATATTGCTGCCATAACAGTATAAACCATGATAAAACCGAAAGTTTTATAAAGGAGATATTTTTGTCAGTTACAATGTCAACATTTTAGAGGTTTCAGAACTGACCTAAAAGCGTGCACAAGCAGCATAAAAGCCAATCTGGGCAGGAGCAGGGCGACGAAATATCAAAAGCGCTACATGACTCAGCATATTATCTTTAAAAAAGAAAGCTATATATGACTCATAATACATTCTTAAATGACACTAGACAAGACAGTTCCTTATCAACAGTGTTGGGTAAGGGTTACTTTAAAAGTAATCAAAGTACATTACTGCGTTACTTTTTAAGTAACCAGTTACTTTACTGCATTACTCCCTGAGTAAAGTAACTCAATTACTTTAAAAGTACTTCCAACGTTACTCCCTGAGTAAAGTAACTCAAGCACTTTTAAAGTACTTTTGAGTATTCTACATTTCCTATTGGGCAATGGACCACAGGGCGCTAAGCCTACATTTTTTTGTCTACAAAATTAAAGTTATGGAC
>NC_065506.1:13155019-13214058 GCF_006386435.1 Epinephelus moara | reverse complement strand
TGCTGTTTCGGAGCTGAAGGACCAGCGTTCTAAAAGTAACGGAAGTAACTGATGTCTTGTTTGAAAATGTACTTAAGTATTTGATTACTCAAACAGCAAACTAACGCGTTAGGTTACTCGTTACTGCAAAAAGTAATCAAAGTACTCTAACGCGTTACAAAGTAAAGCGTTATACCCAACTCTGCTTATCAACACTACAAATCATGGCACCACAAATAACTACAGAGTACTACCACAGAGTTGAATCAACCCGTCTCATAGAAAGTCTAGGCTCTAATATAAACAACAACATTAGCTTCACAATGGTATAATGTTTTGGCTAGGGCCACTGCGTTGCAAGACATTGCAAAATGTTCCTGTTGCTTTGTCTGCCTTATCCTTAGACTGATAGAGCAGGTGGTAACCTAAGAGTCAACAACATAGAGTTAAACCTCACTTTACATTTACTCATTTACAATTCTAATCTCCAAAAAAAAATTTTTTCCCCAAAGCCCAGCAGTGTCCAACACACATTCAGCCCCAGCTCCCTGTATATATTTGTTATAACTATCAGTGTATCCAAAGCCAGATATACAGTATCTTTTGCCTCTATGCCACAGAGCTCCATTGTTGTCTAAAAACAAACCAAAAAATAATAATACATGAATACTGCTGCACTCAAGCAGCAGCCTCCAAGGCTGAAAAAATGAACCCAATTCTGCAGTTGATCGAATGGCCACTTAACGCTGGTTCAAAAACAGAGTAAATCCCAGTAGAACCCCGATGCTACACTGCCTGACTTAACAGCATAAATAAACATGTTTACAGCCTGGTACAAAATTGCTTTTGGTCTCTAGCTAATCTAAATATTTATGACAGCTATATGGAGGCTGAATTTTTTTTATAACTCACCCTTTTACCTATTCATTACGTTTTAAGGTTATGCATATTAAAGGGCGAGGGCACTTGAGCGACAGGCTGTCTGTGGGGTATCTGCTGCAACACCCCACCACTCGCTTCGCCACAGCTCCAATTTCTCATCCAAATATGGTCACTTCTCACTCCAAACAATCAAAATAGCAACAGCCGAAATTTCAAACTTGAGGCATCAAAACAGCAGTCCACAAACAGGTGATGACCAATAGGTCATGTTAGCTCAGTCCATTACTTTTACAGTCTATGGATGCACTGGCTGGGACTTTCATTACCAGGAACACTACACTATATTCACTCTCATATGAGAAACATTTGTTAAAAGCTACAGTGTCTATTTGTTTAATATAATTACTGAGCTGTAATTCAATGAAATAACATATTTGAGAACCATTTTAAAGATGGATTTCTTCAGAGGGAACTAAAGTGTTGAGAGAAGCACTGCAGTACTGCCGGTTAGGGCTACAACTAATGATTATTCCTATGGTTTATTAATCTGTCAGTTATTTTCTCAAATAATTGATTAGTTGATTGGTCTAAAAACTAATAAAATAAAGAAAAATGTCAAGCAGTGTCAATTAACTGTTGCAGCTGTACTGTTGATTTTGGTCTTATCATGAGATTTAGAATCATCACTCAATAAGTGGTATTGTTTTTGGTGAGTGAAAAGTTGTTTGCAAATTGGAACTTTTTAGCATCATCTGACATCTCAGAAATCATTTGACCTATTGAGAAAACTGACTTCCTTCCTATTGTTGACAAGTAAACATCACACGTCTGTTGAACAATCAAAAAGAGTGATGTTGAGTGACTCTGCATTTTCAGCCCATTTTCAGTCGCAACACTCTGGAAGATACAATAAGGGGTTGGCTAATATGTGACACTGCTGTGTGTCACATTTCCTCCCGTCGATGAACAATATCTATGTTCTGTTCTTAAACAGAGGCTTACTGTATAGCCATCGTGCGGTAAATTCCTGTCATGTAATACATGACTCCCAACACGAACTTTGCAACAATAGTTCTGTGAATTGAGAACTATGAAATGCAGCTTCACGATGAATTAGCAAAATCTTTAAATAAACTGGGCTTTCCTAACCTATGAAAGCCTGTGTCAAACTGTCTCAGTGTTTTAGAGCATTAGTAGAATAACCTGTCAATCTCCTAGTATTCCACTGCATGATCATGCTCTCCTTTGACAGTGTTCACTTGTTTGTATACCACCTGCAGTGTTAAGTGTCACAGGCTCAGTCGAAAAACCTGATTCTGTTATCTGCTGCATTTGTTGTAACAAACTGTGTATTCTTTACTCATTAGAAAAGCACAAAACATTGGTAACACAAAAGATGTCAAACAATTCAATCATGCAAGCTTAAGCTAAAAGGACTTCAACCCCATGAGACATTAGTTAAGTCTGATCCGATAATGAGAAATTGTTACGTGGCATTCTACAATGTCACTTATTATTATGCATTATCAGTTTCTTTAACTATGCTTTCTACTGAAGAAAATCAACTGTGATTGATGGGTGATTAAACTCAAAGTTAACCATCTACCTACCTCTGCGTAGGATGGTGATGGGAGCAGTGCTGGACTGAGAGCTGCTGCTTGTTACATGAGGTTGAGTGACTCTGCTACTCTGACCCTGGCGTCCTGACAGTATCACACTGGGTTCTGCTGCAGCTCCCTGACCAGAGCTGGGCTTGTCGACTGTATTCTGGATATTTAGGAACTTCAAATCCTTGATATCCATGGCACTAGAAGACAAAACAAATTATGGAACCTAATTAGAGTTCAAACTACAAGTTTACATCCATGTCTGTCCAGACTCATCTTAGCCACGACAGTTAACATGGCTTCAAATATGGATGTTGCTGCTTACAAATTCTAAAACATGGATACTTTACACACATCTTTAACCCAAATGCCCAGAGAATCTATACAATCAACACAGTTTAAAGGCGAACACCAAAGATTAGGGTCATCAATTTAGTGTCTGACCAAATGTCTTCCCCTCTATTTACTGAGTTATGACGTTGAGTAATGGCCAGTCACAACAAAGTTGACCTTTGACCTTTTGGATATACACTGCTCAAAAAAATTAAGGGAACACTTAATCGTCAGTTAAGTCAGTTAAACTTTGGGGATATCAATCTGTCCATTAAGAAAGCTCAAGTGATCAATTTCACCTGCTTTGGTGCGAATGAAAGTGACAACAGGTGCAATGGAGAGGCAAAAGCAAGACAACTCCCAAAAAGGAATCTTTTTTCATGTGGTGGCCACAGACAGTTGCTCTCTCCTTATCCTTCCTGACTGATTCTTCTCTGGTTTTGTGTTCTGCTAGTGTCCTTGTCACTACTGGTAGCATGAGGTGATACCTGCAGCCCAATCAGGCTGCACAGGTAGTCCAGCTCCTCCAGGGTGGCACATCCATACGTGTGGTGGCAAGAAGGATTGCTGTGTCTCCCAGCACAGTCTCAGGAGCATGGATGAGATACCAGGAGACCAGCTGTTACACGAGGAGAGCTGGACAGGGCCGTAGGAGGGCATCACCCCAGCAGCAGGACCGGTATCTGCTCCTTTGCGCAAGGAGGAACAGGAAGAGCACTGCCACAGCCCTACAAAATGACCTCCAGCAGGCTACTGGTGTGGATGTTTCTGACCAAACTGTCAGAAACAGGCTCCATGAGGGCACAACGTCCTCTAGTGGGACCTGTGCTCATAGCTCAGCACTGTGCTGCTCGACTGGCATTCACCAGAGAACCCCAGATTTGGCTGGTCCGCCACTGGCGCCCTGTTCTCTTCACAGATGAGATTAGGTTCACACTGAGCACATGTGACAGGCGTGAAAGAGTCTGGAGATGCCAGGATGAACGTTATTCTGCCTGTAACATCATCCAGCATGACTGATTTGGTGGTGGGTCAGTGATGGTGTGGGGAGCCATATCCTTGGAGGGTCACACAGACCTCCATGTCATAGCAAACAGTATCCTGAATGCTGTACTGGGATGAAATCCTCAGCACAATTGTCAGACCATACGCTGGTGCACTGGGCCCTGGGTTCCTCCAGGTGCAGCTGGCCCTGGGTTCCTCCTGTTGCAGGACGATGCCCGGCCTCATGTGGTCAGAGTGTGTAGGCATTTTCTAGATGACGAGGGCACTGATGCCATTGACTGGCCCTCTTGTTCCCCTGACCTAAATCCAATCGAGCACCTATGGGATGTTATGTACCGTTGCGTCTAACACTGCCAAGTACTGCTCACTGATGCCCTGATCCAGGTCTGGGAGGAGATCCCCCAGGACACCATGTGCTGACTCATCAGCAGCATGCCCAGACGTTGTCGGAATTTTTTCAGTTTAAAATGTCATCACTTCATCATTTTATCCTTTGAGACATTTGTGTGAACTTTAAGCTTTGGCCAAAAATTTGTTTTGTGAGGTCATAGAGACCTTGACCTTTGACTACCAAAATCGAATCAGTTCATTGTTCATCTTAACATATTGTGTTCACAACAATGAAAAGGATGAGGTCACACTGACCTGGCTTCAACCACCAAAATCTAATCAGTTTATCCTTGATTTCAAGTGGATGTTTGTGCCAAATTTCAATAAACTTCCTTAATGAAATATTACTTTCACTAGAATAGGACGGTGGTCAACTCAAAAACGTAATGCGTTGGTTAATAGTGGTTGAATGGTCAAAAGCACCGTCTTGTAATGATGAGAAATTGTTTGAAATTTTATGAATCTATCATGGATAAAAAATGATCAATTTAACGTAAGCCCTTTCCACCAAATGTCATTTAGACCTTCTAACAAGTTTTGACACTAAAAATATAATCTCCCAGGAGATGGTATTAATACACATGGCAGCATGCAGACATTAAGGTTTTTTATGGAAACTGTTGAGGGGGAGGATGAAATACAAACATCTGACTATTTGGAGAGCCTTCAACATTGGCTAGGTGAAGTAGTTAAATCTGTGCATTTCCAGTCAAGGAGAAATATAGGAAAATATTTCAGCATCCTTCATCTTTCTTACCTGAAAGTGACCTCGGGAAGATGACATCTGATCCCATTGTGATAGGGCTGTTTCAGTGAGATGGTCTGGCTGGCGTGATCAACAGATGACACCTCTCCCTGGTAAACTCCCAGCGCCAGCCCGCAGTTGATAGACACAACACTACCCAACCAGTCAGCGGCCATTCTGTTCACTGTGGTTCAAAAACATAAAAAACAATAAATGATAATCAACCTTAAGTAGTTGAAACAGGTATTTTACATATATTTCATTTTCATTTCGGGGGGACTTTGACTTATTGGTGCTGAAGAAGAAAAACAATGGAGAAGAAATTGGTAATATACTGAATATATATATTGTGTTTCCTCTTCTGAACCCACACAGACATGCGGGTCCATCCTTTTCTTCAGTGTCATGTACAACATCTTTCACCATTCAATGTCAATATAGCAGCTCCAGATTTCATCACCAGTGACATCACAGATTGGAGTTTTAGCACTCTACTTGTGAGATTTGGAAGAAAGTTGTTCATGTTTACACATATTTTTTGACTTCCTTCAAACATTGAAATACCATGTATGAATTTTGAAAATAAGTGTAGTTCCCCTTTAATGTTGTTATTTCGTTGAAAGAACACTTTAAATGTAGACATTATACAAATTAATATGGTCTCCTGCTATACTTGGTCCACTAAAGGTTACAGCATGCAGCACCTGGTCTTAATTTATTGGTCCGTGCTGCTCCCCTGTAATGTATGTGGGGCTAATTACTACCACCGGTGCAGAAATGGCGATTAAAAGATACGTTAAACTTGAACAGTAATAGTGACAGGACCTTACTAATTGACAGCTTAGTGTTATGGGGTGCTCGTGGTAGAAAAAACTGGTTCCTTAAATTTAAAGTTCTTCATTTGTATTCCACTATGTAGCGTCGCCAAGCTTGGTGCACACATGAGCTAACAAACGTTATCGTTAATTTAAAAGTTTCTTCGCGTACTGCATGACCCTGCTTGAGGTAGAGTTGTGTACTAAGTACTTGGGGGAAATTAACCTAAAACAGCATCTATATGAGGGCAGTGTTCAGAGAAATATAGAAAGTCACAACAAATTTAGCTTAGCAACCAGTAAGCTGGGTATGCTAGCAGGGAAGCTAACATTAGCTTCGTCTTCGTCCGCCCTGTTTGTTTTTTGTCTAAGCGGACTGTAACTTTGTGACGGGTTCTTACTCCTTTTAAAAACCAAACCCGAGCACATTCAGTCGATAACATATTGATGTAGGCTACCTTGTCGATAAGTCTGTGGCGAGGTATCCTGAATGCCAAAGCTCCAGCTGTTGTTTGTGTCGTCTTCCGGGTTGATACGTAACGTCACTTCCTTTATCTCCCACGTGGGTTTGTTGTGATTTTTTTTCTCTCTAAAGTTTCAAGCCTTGTGGTTTAATATTCTGTAGTCTGACATGGATCATAAAATTCAGTCAGTGACTGACTTATATGATGGTCCTCACTGTGTTAGTGTGTGGGTAAATTAGTCTCTTTCAAATCAAGCAAACAATAACAACAAGATGATCATTACAGCATATTTTATTTGCGTGGCAGATTAAAGGATCCTCCAATCACATGCCCTTACATGTTATACAATCATTGATACATTAGAGATTAAAAAAATCTATAGCCTACTAATATATTCCAAAAATCACTGGAACTCTTTTGGTGTCCTGATATTTTTTTATGTAGATGCAGAGCAAATCTATTTCACCTCAAATATACAAACGCTAGGCACATAAAAATGACTTTATAAAATACAAAGTACTTGATATACAAAAAAAAATCACATTTTTTTGGGATACAAATATAGCTTCAGTGTCTTACATCCACATTATAATGTCATACAAATAATTAACTTACAAGTGGCAATGGCATCATAAGGTAGGCTAATATCCTTTCAGTTCAGAGTCCTGTGTCACAGAAGAAAACAATTTAGGTTGCAGTTGCCTAAATAGTAATGCCTATTCAGTAAAACATACTGTGTGTCCCAAAGTTGAACAAGGTGACTTAGTTACAGAGTGTTTTACAACTTCTTAATGGGAGTAGTTTAGTTTACTACATAATGCAGGAGAACTAGGTATCTCCTTATACTTCACTGAGAAGCAACAACCATGTGCATGATTATCACTCAGAGAACCAAAAACATTACAGAGGTGTGTTCACACAAACCAAGACACCTCTGATGATCTGCAGCAAGCACATTTCACTCATTTGTTTCAATGTCATTAGCTCTGTCGATCAAATTCGGCAACCAATGCCTTACATTCTGAGAAAGATGCTTCTTTCACTGACTGTTATCGTGGCTGTGACCCATACAGTGTTAGAGTCAACTTAAACCATCTATTGAGTCATACATCGCACATTAAAAACAGCTTCACTGCTCATTCCTCGCTCGCATTGTGGCTCTCAGGTGGCAGCGTTTGTGCTTCATTGTGAGACCGTATTCTGGGGTCATGTCCAAAGGCTCTCCGGGCATCGTGTGGAAGTGCAGCTTCTGGATGATGATTGCCAAGAAGAGGTAGACTTCATTTCGTGCAATGACCTCGCCGATGCAGCGCCGCTTTCCCATGCCAAAAACCATCACCTTCTCCCCATCCAGCTTGTTGACTTCACTGCCATCAGCGCTCAGGAAGCGGTCTGGGTTGAAAGCAGATGGATCTTTCCACAGCTCACTGAAAAGTGCAGAGAGCGAAGCAATAAGATAAGATGCATGAATAACCATGTCAATAAAAATGCAAGGCTATGATCAATTGTTGGTCATCTTAAACTGAGAAAAAGAACTTACGGATCATGGTTGATCTGCCACTGATTGATGAAGACGCAGGTGTCTTTGGGAATGAAGTAGCCATTCAGAGATGTGTCTTTTGTTGTGCTGAAAAGAAGAACAAATTGTTAGTCCATCATGTATTGACAGGCTCAGACATATTCTTGGTGATAGCTATGTTTTTGTTCTATGTTGGTTCTGTGAGAATACGGCATGTCATTAACATCTAATTTTCACAGGCATGTGTGGTACTTTTGTGTATCTAAAAGAGATTAACCTTACCAGTGAGGGATAGTGAAGGGAAGGAATGACGAATGGCGGAAGAGCTCCAGGATGAAGGCCTCCAGAAAGGGTAAGTGGGGTTTATCAGAGAGAAGAGGAGTACGATCGAGACCCACATTGTCCTCTGGAAAAAAAGTCATTGACTATTAGTTCAAGGGTGAGGAATGAGGTTGACTGTTATAGTCATGTCCCACATTTTTACAATAAAAATCACAATGAAGCATTTAACTACGAGAGCCACAAAATGTGGGTTCCTGCATTATTTTTTGTTTTACCACTAATTGGCGCAATCATATACATCATACACAAGCATTATCAAACACTGTTCACTAGGTACATGGTTAGTTGTGGTTGTTTTAATAGCAGTTCATAAAATTACAATGAATGATTGCATTCCTGATTCCCCTTTAGCCTCAGTTTTGATCTTGGACAGAAGGGGGGTTCATTATCTTAAGGGGATGACACATGAGGATGAGGGTGGGGCCAAGCTGTGGGTGATTTTATAAACTAACTGTTCATCAGGAAAATATGAAATATTCAAGGTTCAACAGGTTAAATTTGGTAAGAATAATGCAATGGTGGTGGTGTTGATGGGTTTTTTTTTTCAGAGATTTCTTATAGACGGATTAGAGGGGCTTCAGGGTGGTTGCGCTGGACTAGGACCAGCTTGTGCTGCAAAAGGCCAGAGGACAGAAGAACATGGAGTGTAGAAAAATCTGGGCAACTCATAGGGAAAGGTATTGTTGGATGTGGCTAACATTTGAAATGCTGAGTTCTAGCGTGGTTATCTTTTTGGTCTGTTTTTAGAATATACCCCCCAAAAAATGGAACTTAAAAAATGGAATAATCAAGGAAGTATTTTGTGTAAAATAGCTGTACTTACTCAGTTCTTGATGAAGCCTTTCCTGTATCTCTGGGTATGCCACCAAGTACATTACTGACCAAGACAGGGCAGTGGAGATGGTGTCAAAACCTAAACGGGAAGTTCGGTTAAGTTAGTTAAGTAAATTATGGAGGTTACTTCACACATCAGATCATTTAATTTGCAGAGAAATTCAACCTACCAGCTCCAAACAGGTCATTGACGATTCCTACAATCTTCTCATCTGACATCTGGACATTGGAGTTCTCATCCAGCTTTCTGTCCTCACAGTGATCAATGAGGGAGTCGGTGATGTCACGAATGTTGTCCTGAAAGAAGATTGGACAATCTCAATAAATCCTTTATACGCAGTGATTAAAAGGGAAAACAATGTGTCATTTTCATTAAAAGAAAAATGGATTTAGTGGATGGTGTACCTTGTTAAAGGTGGTGTAGTGCTCGCTGACAATCTTTTGCACAAAGTTGTTGAAGCGGGCATTGATGTTCAGAAACTTCTTCATTGTAGTGCTGGGCAGGTACTGAAGAGCAGGTATGAAGTCTGCAGGATTACCGCTCCCCACCACCTGGCCAAACTCATCACTGAGGTTCACCAAGCTCAACAACTCCTGGTCATCATGGTTGTAGCGTCGGCCAAAGCACATTCCACAGATCACATTAGCGACAGAGACGACAATGTGGCGGAAGGGGTCGAAGCTGCCGTCAGCCTTCATGACGGTGTCAAGTTGTTTGACCAGATACTCTCCCTCTTTGCAGATGTGTTCCTCCAGCATGCAGGAGTACTCTGGGGTCGTGCCTTCCAGGGTAGAGAAGGAACGCAGGGCATTGTAGGCCAGCTTCCTACGGGCACGCCAGACGCCGGCCTGGTCTGTGCTGAAGGCCAGACTCTTGCCTTCGTTGATGAACCTGAAGCTGTACAGGTCAGGTCTGCCAGAAAAATCTTCCCCTTGCTTGATGAGAGCCTGCCGAACTGTTTCACTTCCACTCAGCACGACTACAGGGCGCATGCCAATCTGGATCTGGAAGACATTGCCATAGTGCTTGCTCATGGCAGTGAGGCTCAGGTAAGGATTTCTACCCACCTCCAGCACATTCCCAATGATAGGCAGGGGCTTTGGTCCAGGCAGCCGCTGAAGTCCCTCAGGAATCTTGGTGTGGAAAAACTTGAGAATCAGGTAGACCAGACACAATGTTGTCATGGCAACCAGACTCTCAGATACCGACACTGATCCAATGAATGGTAGTATCATTAGCGCCATGATGACAACTCCTTTTTTTTCTGGCCTCTGCACAATCTGGAAATTAAATAGGAGGGGCATGAGAGTAGTGAAGGCAGTGAGGAGGAGAAGTATTGTGCAACATGTTGACTACATGCACCATAAAGTTTAAAGTAAGTGAGGACTATCACACGCCATGTGTTTAGTATTAATTGGACTTTATGTGTTCACATGCTGCACCATAACTCTTTTTACAAATGGTAGGCTATGCAAAGTAACAGGCTATTTAAAGTGTATTACCACCTTACACTATGACTCAGAAAGCCCATGAATACAACACAAGGATTAAAAAGAATAAGCATATTCAAAGTTGCAACTGCAAAGACTCCTATTGATTTAGCTTGCAAAAGAATATCCAAGTCAGCACTTTGCTCTTATCACTCTCACATTTCTTCCTCAGTTAGAAATCAATCTGTCACCATGCATAGATGGAGCTTACCTTAGTGGAACGGTGACAGAGGAACAATGCTGTGATCCCAAAAGTACTTTTCAAGATAGTATAAATATCGTTAAGTGGAGTTATTGTCCGAGGTAACTCTCTTGATATCCCCAAAACAGAGAATGGGCTCTTGCTTTATAGTGCGCTCCACAGCTTCATTGGCTGCTGTTCATGACGTAATCACTCTCTCCCTCCCTCCCTCTCCCTCTCTCTCTGTTTGTCATGAATGAAGTTTAGAAAAGGTGCGTGTGTGTGCGTGTGTGTGGTGTTTGGGTGCGTGCGAGATTAGGAACACTTTGAAACTTCATATCAATGAAGAAATCATACTTTTTCCCAGTTGTTGTAACAAAGTTGTGGGCTTGCATGACTTTATAGCCTGTTATGTTTTATAGTTTATGGTCAGATAAGACATAATGGCTCACACAGACAAATATCAGGTCCACCAATACACAACTGTTTACAATCTTTGATAACACTGTTCAGTTTCATACATGTCACCTAGGCTACTGTTCTGCAGGATTTGTAGATGCAATCTTCTGTTTGGGTTCTATTTTTATTATTTAGGCTATTTTATTTAATTGCAATATTTGGGCTATGATATTTACTTTAGCCTAATTTTAATTTCAAAATGCGCTGCCTTTGTGGCTATAAAACATAATTGGACTCTATATGTGCCAGCGTTGTGTTTGCTGATGCAGGAACCTTATTCATAACTTCCATGCGATCAAATAATCTAATCCACTCGGCTGGCGATAGCAGGTTGATATATCTCAAACCATGTGAGAAGCTCAGCTAACCCTTTGATGAGGTAAAATTATTGATTTACTGAACTGACTTGAATCAATAATTGGAGGAAACTTGTTATCAGTGTTTGATTTTCTTTGTCAAGATTAAGAAGAATGATTTGTGTTTTGCGCGGAAAAAGTCTACAACAACACTGTATCAAAGGCATTAGTCTATAAATAACTTTATTCCGCTCTAGAAATGATGGAATAACGAGCTTTAAAACCATACAACAAGTGTCACAGTTCTGTCATCTAAAGGCAATCCTGTTTGCGTGCGGTAATGAAATCAGGGTTTGGGTGTGAGAGCAGGAGTTTGTGACAACTTCCACAGTCACCACCCAGGCAGCTTGCAGTCCTGATACAGCAGTCAAATGCCATGTCGTGCTTGTGCCTGTTAGTTCTCCGCTGGAGTTAAAGATTGACCAGTTGCGTGAGAGCGCAGTGATCAAACCCTCACCTCCCCTTTGAAGAGGATGCGGGGGGGCAACACTGCTGGAGTAGTGCAAGGGTAGATGAGTTCAATACCATTCCTCCTTGTCCCCTTTTCAACCTTTTATACCCAGAGAGCATTTTCTAAGTAGGCATTAATAAGGCACGGCACGGCTTCACATTCAAAGGAAGCTCTGCACCGTTACTCTCTGCCTCAATAAGCGTAATATCTGATAAATCCTATGAGAAATGGAATTATTATTTAGCATTGATATTTTTTTTATATCCCTGTCACACCTGGGATTTGCGCACTCCAACCGTTGTCCTGTGGCCACTAACTCCGGACTTGTGCAACAGGTGTTACACCAAAATCTGTGACCTGTCAAAGTCTGTGACAGCCGGAGATGGAGAAAAAACTGGCGGCTCCGCAGACAGATGTAGTCCTTACACTAAGCTGGCCCTCAGTCTGAGCTATCAAAACGTGTGACTGTCTCTAACATAATGAAGTTATAGAAGTAGGTCTAAATTGTCTCTTTATAGCTTCTCTAACTTCCTTTGTCTCTAAATTTACATTATAGCAGCTGCTACACAAAGTCATTTATTCACAGAAATCTCAACAGATATGACCAGGGATTAATTTTCTGTTAGCCTAAATCCTATTTTATCACCAATAACACATTTTATATGGATGGTTTTTGCACTGACAGATTTTACCCCTTTGTTTGGCTACTGGACTCATCTTTGTCAGTGGAATGATGTAATGTCTTGTGATTTTCTGTTATTTGCTGCATTTTTGTGCGCAAAGATCAGTCATTCTAATAAATAAGTTTATTTGCACTAATAGTTTACGTGCATTAATGACTTAGTCATATGGAGCTTTATCACAGGAAGGCTCTGAATCTAAACTATCAAAAGCATAAAAGAGAAAAAAATACTCACACTCTATCACTCAGTGTCTTTTAATGGGGATCTAGTCTGTAAAATGTGAGTGTCACACCAAGAACACTAAAAATGTGAAGGCTCAGCTTTGGCCCCTGAAAGCAGGGCGTTCTTTTTAACGGAGGTGGGTGCTGTAAGGTTCAGTGCTTTTCTTTTACTTGAAATAATAGGTTCATGTAAAGGCAAAATACAATTTGGGGATTTTAACTTTTGACCTTGTTGAATTGTGAATTGTAATTAGGCAGTTCCTGTTGTTTCCTGAAATGAGACAGGCATTGTCTGTCAGATGAGAGCATATAAGAAAAGCCATATATATATATATATATATATATGGCCTTTAGGGTGCCAGACATGTCTCATGTCTTTATAAATGATCTCTTAGCATTCTGGAGATCAAGTAGTCTGACAGCAAGTTATAGAAGGTTGGTTCCAAAATGATTTTTTTTGTTTTTTGTTTTGTTTTGAAATTTATTTATTTGTTATTCGCCCTATAAGGGTGAAAAAATAAAGTGTTTTTATTTCCTTCTGGATTTATTATTTTATTTATTTATTACTGTCTCATAATATAAAACAATGTGCAATGTACCCCGGTAGGAAACAGCATACTGTGTGCAAAGCCTTTTAAAAAAACTACAGAGAATTTAAATAACTAAATAAATAAATAAATAAAAAGATTGTTGGCTCTTTGGAGGTTACTATTAATATTGTTAGGTGTATCCAAATCGTAGGTTAACTTGTTTGTGTTTAGAAGCACATACAACTTTTTTCCCCCCTTTTTTACCACACATACACCGCGACCCAAAAGTATAGATATGGAATCAAGGGACGACTTCGAATTCAGGAAAAAGTCCTGCAGGTCAAAGTTTGGATTATACATTTATTTTGCGTAATCCGTGCGGCTCAGCGCTGTCCTGATCCTCCCGGACTGTGTGTTGACTCTCCGGGGACTCTCGCCGTGCGCCGCGGGACTGCGCCTCTGGTGCTGCAGGTTGCGTGAGAAGCGGAGCTGGCGTCCAGAGGGGAGGGTCTCGGTCTTCTGGACAATCCTAAATCTGCTTGGTCAAGTCACGCGAAGGCAGCAGCCTCTGGAAAAGACACAAGGGTCTTAAACTTGCAGAACAAAGAGCGCAGGACGCGAAACTCCCTTTTTTTTCCCCTGCTCGGGCACGAAGGTGCACATATTTGCGCGCTATAGCTTCTGTAAATGCGAGGATCTTGGGGCTTTGGAGTCATGCAATCTGCCACTCAGGCTTCATTCACTGCAGTCATGCAACACGGTGGGGCCGGACTGAGCAGTCACACAGGCGAGAACCCACGAAACGGCAAAACAAGTTATGAAAAGTGGAACTTATAAAACAAGGTGAACTAATCACCCTCTCTGTCACGCACGTCGGTCCCAGAGTGGAGCATGGGATCGGTGAGGAGGGTGCAGGGAGTCCGTCGGCAGAATTAAGAATAATTTCGTGTTTAACTTGAAGTCAGGTGCGTGAGAAAATGAAAAAGGACGCTTCATTTGAGCAGTGGATTTACTCTCCCAGCCTTTAATATAACAATAGATACACAAGGGAGCTTAATAGGAAGATTTGCATTATTTTGACTGAAATCGTGTCTTTTATTCAATAGGCTATATATTTAAAATAATGCAGCAACAACATATATAATACATACTATTTACAGCTCACTGAACTATGGAGAAGAAACAACAACCATGATTATAATAATTGGGATTGGAAAAAGATTACAGCTGCAACAATATGCCACACTGCCTAGAGACAAATAACAAATAAGTGCTGTCTGTGTGCCTCTGATGGACACAATGCTGGTTCTATGTGAATGCCTTTGGTGACATCCTGGTGCTCTTGTGGGTCAGTATAGAGAAACCCATCTATCTGCAGTGTTATAGTGTCCATATATAAACTCATGAAGGGAGAATTACTTGTCAATACAAACTTATTTTAATACAGTTAAATGAACCACAGTAAAGAGCTCCTGTTATCGTGCAGTATTCAGCTTTCAAAGGGATTCTGATCCACACCTCTAAGTGAGTGTGATCATGTTCCTCTGGGGTGAAATTGAACCTGATTAAAGATGAATGTGACTGTGATTGTGGACCGCCCGAGGTGGGAGCCAGCTGCATTCTCAGTGGGCGCTCAGGCTGCACGAGTGTGTGTGTCAGATCACAACAGGTGAGCAGCATGCACAGCTGGAGACGGAGCAACCGTAAATGTCACACAACTTGGCTAAAAACTACACTTCACCCTTTTTAAAATCACATTTTAGGCATTAAGCAATCACTCATCTCACCAGCTAAGCTCCAATTTCTATTTTTTAAACCTGACAAGCACAAAGACAGCAGGTCAGACAGAGAAAAATGCAAAGCTGAAGTGAGGGGGAGAGAAGGGAGCAGAAGTGGCAGGATGTGGAGGCTGGGATGTGAGTCAGTGGGGAGATTCTGACTCTCCTAACTTCTTAAAAAGATTAAAGCGATTACAGGCTACTACAGGAAGGGAAGAGTAGTGCTACTGTGTAGATCCAAAGCCTGACCGCAGCCAAAGCAGTGGTGGGTCGTGTCAGGATGCACAGGATGAGCTGGAATGCAGAGCTGGACGCCGGCCTGGAGGTGTGTGGTATTAGTTTGCTCTGTGTCCATTTCACAGAGCTGGGGAAGGGAAAGAAAAAAAAACAGGCAAAAAATGTTTTGCCCTCAGCCATAAACCTCTTAAAGAATTCTTGGACATAAAAGCAGGTGTAATGACTGTGAAGGTTGTTAGTTTCTACTCACGCAAAGGCTGTCACGCACACACCTTCAGAGCAGGTGTGTACCTCCGTCTCACTGTGCCTTTGCATACCGCCGCTGTCAGGAGGTTGTTTTTTTCTTTGTGTTGGTTTTCATGATTTAGCACGAGCTGGCTGAATGAACGCACGTCTACGGGTTACCATAAAGCTATGAACCCAGACACAAGTGTACTCATAGCATTTTCCAGCATTTTACATAGTCAGTGTTTCTTCTTTAATGCTTTTACATGTACACATACTTTTAAATTGCTTTTGTAAGTAGAAAAATCAAACATAAAGAGCTTTTTAGATAAGGATGTACTCCTAATATGGCTCAACATAGAGCATCCAGCCGTTGAAATCATTGATCATGTTACCACCTCATCCTTGACAAAAAAAAGACATTTGGTGGTGGGGTTCTTAAATGATATCTGAGACAGCACTACCTTAAATATCAAGCTCTGACAAAAAGCTGTTCGGCTGAAATGTTCTCAAACAAGACACCGAAATCTTGACCTGAACCATTACTACAGTACTGATGAGATCTAAACTTCAAGGAAGTGCATGATGGGGAAAACAAAATATTTCAGAATTTCCTTTCAGTGATTTGTCAAGTATCATGTTAAAGTCTCATGGAAAGTACATGCCTCTTTCACAAACTCACACATTCATGTTTGCAGGTATCCCAGTTGTAGTAATTGTCTTTATTTCATATTTTACTTTTTACTATTTGATCAAATATCATATGTTGGTAGAGCACTGAGGCTTTAACTACTGGAGTTACACTGTTTGTTACCTGTCACTTGAAAGACATGGGAATTAAAGGGGTACTTTACATTACACTTCCCTAGAAATGGGGGACTCACAAGTTACTTGAAAAGAGTAATCAATTACTAATTACACATTGAAAAAGTAATTACAAGCAAAAGTCCATCCATCCATTTTCATCTGCTTATCCAGGGCCAGGTTGCAGGGGCAGTAGGTCAGATGAGGAATGTAATCCGTCCAGCGTGTTCTTGGTCTACCCTGGGGCCTCCTACCAGTGGGACAAGCAAAAGTAATGAGTTACATTACTTGTTACTTTTGTTTCCCTGCACAGCTCTGTCAAAGTTTCCTTAAAACTATTTCAAATCCACGTCACCCACAGGTCCCATCTTTTGACTTTAACACTTGTGGAAACAGAAAATGATACATTCACACACACACCCTCTGACTCTGAGGTGGTTTCTGAATGTAGGCGCACCAGCAAATGAGCACACACAACATGTGAACTTTGGAGTTACTGGAAGTCACATTACTTCTCTTTTGCAGTGGTGGAGTGGGCGAATCTTTTATGTTGTTGAACTACTTTCAACTTTGTGTAATTTCCCCACAGTCTCCCCAACTGTACCGGCAAATCAGTGAAGGAAAAGTGCTTTAACTTCTCCGTTGGTAATGCCGTTTAAGCAAAATTCCTAGCCTATCTATGTTATACAATTTAGAAATAGTAAAATCAGACAATTTTGCATCTTTTTAGGTGGCAAAATTGAAATTAGTCATCCTCAATATTTGTTGTGTTATGCTTTCAGAATGATGAAGACAGTTGGAGAACAAGTAGATACATGAAGGCTCAACAGGATGATTTTTTCTTCAGCAACTATCATGGTTTTCCCCAATGGTGTACAGATTTGATTTTTTCAAATGACCCTCCGATCCCAGAGTGTTACTGGGATTAGTAATGTAATTGTAATTCCAGTAATGGGCATCGCTCATGGGAGACGTGTTAAAATAATGGTCAATGGTCAACAGCAGCAGAGGCTGATATTCTGACTTCTAGTCCCTATGGGTAAAGCTGGGACCCACATTCCCGTAATTCAACTCAGTAGCTTCTCTCAGAAGACCCTTCCTGCCTCATCACCAGGGTTGCTCTCTTCGAACTTTGGAAGGCTCCCGCCAAAGTCACAGAGGACATACAGCTGTTTTACTCTTAATGACGATGAAACTGAACATCATGTGTAAAAAAGGATGGACTGCCCCTTTAATACTTACTCCACATTAATTTCAAATTCAAAAGCAAAACCTTAAAGCAACAAAAATGCAAAACAATAATACAGTTGTTCTACTTTTAAAGAGAACAATGGCTTGATCAGTAGGACATCAGCGAACAGGCCTTGCGTGTGCCCGATCTGGCAAACCTTAATAGGATTATTTTACACTGCAGGTCATGACACCTCACATGAATGTTGCCTATGACCTAATACAAATTTACAGTGTAACCCATTCACTGCATTGTGGACAAGAACTAATATGGAGCTGAAACAGGTATGATTGTGTCAAACATTTAAAATAAGCCCATCACATAGGTTTTGTGCACATCATCTTGTGCTTGATGTTTTCCAGCACACATCAGTATCTCGTCTGTTGCATGTGACATAGTCAAGTACTCCCTCTGACAGTAAGACAATTTCAACTCCTTGTTGCAGGCAGGGTGTAAAAGTTCTTGTTTCATTAGGCTGTGGTTGCAACTCAGAGCACGCAACGCTTCAACATCTATTGAGTGATACACATATTTACAGTACTTCGATTGTATAAAACCTTTGGCAGAATGCTCCCTAACTGTGTTATATCATTTTAATCAACCCAATCATCAGAATAAATGTTGGCACTGTACATTTCTGCAAATCAAAGATATGTTACATTTGTTCCTTTAAGTATCATATCAACATTTTTAAAGTGGCGTAGTTCAGATTACATGTGTGCAGCCTGGGTGTCTCATAAGGAGGAGCAGGAGCTGGTGGATGGTGTGACACTTCCCTGAGACAGCTGTCAAGCAGCAGACAATGGCAGACCATTGTTCAAGACCAGTTGCATTTCCAGCCATGTTTGTGGTGACAAAGCAGGTATTTGTGTATTTTATATGTAGCGGATATGTTGAAACTTTACATTTCTTTATGTTTCAATTTTCAATTTTATGTTGTTACAATGCTGTGGTTAACATTTGGGGGTTTAGGGTTAGGAAAACGTTGGCAATGTTTTGGCTTTGGTCACCACAAACATGGCTTGAAATGCCCAATTAAATAATACCCAATGTGTTCGCCATAAATGCACCTGGAAATGTCCTGAAATCTTGTTAAAAACACCCAGTTTTGTTGGCACAAACATGGCTAAAAATGTTGTGACGTCTTGTTAAAAAATACTCAGTATGGTTACCACGATCATGACTGGTAATGGCAGTGGTTTCAAACATTGTTTTGCTTCTGTCTTCTTCTTGGTAGCAGTCTTACCTTGGTGTCTTGCCATCCACCAGCCCCTTCTCTTCCTGATGAAAAACATAGCTCATATTTGTAATGTGAACTCTGCACTTTAGAAAAGTTGATATGATGTTTAAAGGTCCAGTGTGTAGGATTTAGGGACATCTAGTGGCAGAAATGGTGTATAATCTTCATAAATATATTTAGATAAGTTTATAAACACTTGAAAATAATCAGCCGTCAGCCGTTTAAATGTACAAATAGAGTAGGTCCTCTTCCACAGAGACCACCATGTTGTTCTATAGTAGCCTGGAATGGACAAACCAAACACTGACTCTAGATAGGGCTATTCGCATTTTCGAGTTGGCCACCGTAGTTCTCCTCCATCACTTGGCACACCTGGAGAAGTTTCAGCTCTGTAACCTCACTGCTAGATGCCACTTCTTCTTACACACTGAAGCTTTAAACATATAAATATATCATATCCATGGTTTGCAATAATGTACAATGCCAACATTTTATTCTGGGGACTGGGCTGTTTTAGTTTAAGATAATTATTATTGATATATTTCTATGTAAATGGTACTTTAATATGGTGCTAACCAGTGGTGCCCCCAAGGACTATATTGATTTTAAGAAACAAAGCACTTACTGGGAACAAGCCCTCTCAAGTTTAGGAGAATCTCCTGGGTACCCACAGAACCCATTTTCATTCAGATATGTTGTGGTGAGAGCTCAAGGGATGCCTCTGAAAATGGTCATGCCAGCTGTTCCCTCACCAAAATGTAGCCTAAACTTGGAGCATTATTTAACCTTCTTTCTGACAAGCTATGCCAACATGGTAGGTCAACCCGGTCTCACTCTGAAGTTGTTGAAATACAGCACTTGGGCAGTGACTTGGCGTGTCAGACACCAACGAACAAAGCCGTCCTTTCAAGTCGGCACGATACAAAGCATGATACGCGGCCTGTTGCAGCAGTGTTGCGGAAACGCCGTGGGACAAGAAGGAAAGTTAAGGCGGCAAAAGTCCAAGTGGGGCAGGCTTTTACCCAAGAGAGCGGTGGTTGGCTCTCGTAAGATTGTAAAGCCAAACCCTGTTCTTTTTTCCTAAACCCAACCACGTGCATTAGTCGTTGAAGGAAAATATTGTCAATTTGCGGTGTTGTACCAACATAGTGTGTTTAATTTAAAGGGGACTGTATGTAAATGGTAAATTTCCTGTAAAAACAGAAGCATATTTTGAGAGAAGTCAATGCATGTAACAGGCAGAACTTGACACTGCGTCCCAGAACATCAACAACCAACACACCCAGGGTACCTTGCACGTCGTATCTGGACGTGGAAAGCCCATGACCAAATACTGATATGTGACAAGGTCGGAGTTGGTACCATGCCTAATTTCACAAGATATGTCTACCCTCGCAGCTTCAAAAAGTAGTGCCCCACAGCCTCCTAAAGACTATAATTTTGACCTCCACTTATTTTTGCCACGTGCTGTGAATGGGGGGCCCAGCAATTAAATCAGGGTGGCCAAGGCCCCCCCCTGCCCCCTCTTAGGGGCACTACTGGTGTTAACATTAACTTATGTAATTGTATAGTTTCATATAAAAAAGACATCCCATTTTATAAGATGATTATCTGTTTTGTAAATATAAACTTAAACTGAAAAATAATTATAGCTGTGGAAAATATATATATATATTTGAAAATACTACAAATGTTATGTATTATTTTATTTTATGGAACACTAATTCTCTAATAGAGCAGATAAAGGTAACCAAGCACAAAACTTTATTCAGTTCCATGATCCTTATCAAACCGATGTGGGAGTTGTACTTTGAGGTTCAATGTTTTAAGAAACAATGAATTCATATTTTTCTGAAAACATTTATTACTGGATGTTCACTTTCCGTGTTGTTGATCTCAGAGTAAATGTGACATGATAAGACAGTGGTTTATCAAAAGAGCAATGGCAGGTGCAACAGGTGAGAGCTCTGTTTTAGAGGAAAGAGTCAGATGGATCTTACATCAGCAGGTCAAACGGAGACAATCAATAGATAAGAGGGTCAGGGTGGGTCACCAGTAAGCACCACAGTCAGCCGATCAGCCGCTGCTGATATGTCTTTCACACGCAACCATGAACTCAACACAAGGATGATGAAGCGTTCCTCAGAGGGAAAATACTTCTCACATACTGTGTGTGTGTGTGTGTGTGTGTGTGGGGGAGTGTTTGCATGGCGGGGAGAGAAAGAACTCGCGTGTGTCTGTATGTGTGTGTGGGTTTGTGGGGTGGGTGGGGGGGCACTGGATCACCTTCCCTTCCTGACCAGGCGTGAATACCAGATTAGTAACTGAGCTAATGGTTTCCCCTCCCTCCTTCTCTCCCTCCCTCCCATCCCCACAACCCAAGTCCTTATGCAAGCCAGTATTTGCGCTCCGCGGCAATAACAATAGTTGCGTGCGGAAATATCTCGGTCATCCATCTTTCTGTCACCTCTCCCTCTCGCGTGGAGCACGAAGGTGTCATAACTGAGCGTAAATAGGCAAGGCAAAAGAAGGCGAGGTCATAATGGAAACCCCTCAAGATGCGTGTCAGAGTAGAGTCATGACCCACACAGGGAAAAGAAAACACCAAACCAGACCAGACCAGGCACGATGTGCGTGTGAGAATATTTGGCTTATTGTCAGTATAACACAGCAGAATGTAACAGACATAACTGCTGATGGAAACGGGTTCACAATTTATTTTCCCATAAAGTCTATCTATCCATCTATCTATCTATCTATCTGGTATGACATACAGCAGATAGTGATTATCATACTCTCTTCTATGATATAGTTTGAAGTGAGGTAAAAATATTTTTTTTAAAATGGCATAAGAAAGCTCATAAAAAGGCTTTCTCATGACATTTTCTGACATAAAACAATGTGCACACTGTCAATATTAGACCTGTATATAACTACTGAAAAAAACCCCGAACAATTAGAAAAAAAAAATTAAAACATGCTTATTGGACTTAAGGAAGTTGTATTTTTGATTAAATGGGACAAAGTTGGGACCCATATCCTGTTTTAGAAGCTTGGCCTTTGATAGTGAGCCTGTGTGTTGTGGAAGTTTTGTGGTGGTGGGACAAAACGTGACAGCAGGCAGCATCACACACGATGCGCCGAGCGCTGCAAAAGAGTAAATGAGTAGAGTAGGGTCATGGCCCCAATTAACTGTCTGGTCAGGGCTGCATGCTGGCGCCACACACATACACAAAAAAATAAGAGATCCTGCACACTGCTACACTCACGTTTCACCGCCATCAAGAGGATTCACCACCATTTTTACAAATAGCTGTACTTGTATCCACTATAGTGTATTAAAGACCAACTTATAATACACTCCAGATTCAAGTAGAGCATAAGAGTATACAATGTTGAACATATCTGAATGATTTATGAAAGCTGCAAGGCCAATGTGTTCATTCATAAGATCCGCATATTTAGTAGGCTAAATAATCTTGTAAGTAGACTTAACTGTGTAAGGAGTCTGATTTTTTTGTATGGGGTGTACAATGTGACAGGTGGTTCACATGTTGCTGTCTATTCTTGAGAAAAACACCCACAGCAAATGAACTGTCCCACACCTGTGCACATTAAATATGCAAAGCACTATCTATCTAAGATCAGTGTTGCAACAAACAGTGTTGAAAAGTGTTGATGAAGGTCCAGAGGGATAGAAAAGTTAATTTTATAACTAAAATTGTGAAGCTGAGCAAGAGCAGTGTGTGGGATCTTCTTTTCAAGTGCACCTGCATCTGAGACAGCTGGATGTCTGAATATCTCCCTTTAAACATACTAACATTGAATAAACGGCTGTGTGTAATGTGAACACTGTTGCTCACAGTAGCAAACCCAGACAGAATTATAATCCCTTCATCCAGCTCTGTAAAATCTTTTCCTTTAGTTGTTTGTTTTTGATTTAATGAAACATTTGGTTCTTGTTTCCAGCAGCAGCTGCCTGCCATTTTCATCAGAAAAGCTCTCACAGTAAACAAACTTTGCATCTAAAGTTAGATGGTCAAGACAGTTAATCAGCATGTAAAGTAGAGACCTTTTCTCAGGACCAAACCTGGTGAATGAAAATCGGATTTCTGCCCTCTGGTGGCAAAATATTGATTGCAGCTTTGAAAACATCTAAAAGAAAAAACAGCTCAACTTGGAAATTTAATTTGTAGTTGAGAAGTCAGTTTCTTTTGACAATGGGCTAGTTGCATTTACATCTAAAGTTATTTCTCGTAATTTGACCTTGATAAATATTAACACCATATGCAAATCAACTGTTGTAATATTCAGAAATAGCTTTTGAAATGTCATACCTATTTTATGCATACCCTCTAGGATTAAAATTCCAATCATATGCTTTCCGTTACGTGAGCAGTGATACAGCACTGATCTCATCAGCTTATGGTCACTTATTGGCCCATTTATTTTCTATAGTATACATAGGTTTACCAGTGTATAGTATAGCTGAGGCGTCTGCTCTGGTAGCCAATGCTTTTATTAGATATGGATAAGCTTGGCACGCAAAACAAGTCATGCATGATACAAATTAACCTCTTCTGCCCCCTTAAACACACACACACACACACACACACACACACACACAGATATACACACACACACGCGCGCGTTGCCCCTACCCCGACCTTCATTCTCTCAAACCGCCGACCAGCCTATCATCCACTGGTTAATCCACTGGGAATGATTCCAGTAACGAGGTCTCACTCTGATCCATTTTCTGGGGACCATAGGGAATGAACCACGGTGGTGTCAGTGTCAAAATCTGCATTATCAAATGTTGTAGATCACCTCTTTAAACTTTGACCCATTAGGTATTTTCCTGCGGACATAGATTAAGTGTTACCACCCATAAAAGACTTTGGAAACTGATTTTTTTAACATATACAAAAGGAGGTTTGTCAACTGTTTTATCAATTTAGATTATTAATATTATTATTATTGTTGTTGATTTGTGATTACATGTGTAACTGTGACCCAAACCGTATTTTCAGGCTTCATGTCCAATTTATTCCCCTACAAAAATCAATGTGTAAAAATTTCCATTTGGGGAGACCTTTAAAACGGCACGTCTTGGAAGAGAAGTGTGTTCCTTTAACAGAGACCCAAAAAAGCACACAAGGCTTCACACAGAGGCAGGAAAGCAGAGCCAGTAAAAGAGGGGAGCAGCAGGGTGGTACTGTGGACTGCAGACAGGAAGCGAGACCCTTTTTTGCCAACAGAGTGATTCCTCCCTTAGCACACGATCTACGGGTTAATCATTGTGCATTGCGTGCAGACTGTGTTTGCTTGGACAGAGCCAAGGGTCGGGAGGTTGTGTACAGAAAGAGCTGAGGGAGGTATCGGTCACCCTTTCTATCAAAACAATCATCGGCCGTTTTTTTAGACAGCACGCTAAGTTGTGTAAAAGAGCAAGAAAGAAAAAAAAAGTTTGCAGTTATGAATTTGTAGCTGCCATGTCAGCGGGAAAAGCTGGATGTGCTTTATGGGCTACTGCATGTCTCTAAAGATGAGTACACTCGCTGTAAAAAAAAAAAAAAAAAAAAAAAAAGTAGGTTTTCAGACCGGGAAAGTTTGTTGCTTTTGTCAGTTTGCTGGGATTATGCATAACATTAGGAAACAAGGAAACAAATTGGCTTGAAATAACTGGAAGGAGTAAAGGCAAGCTTCTCACTACATTCACCTGCTCCTCATGTGAATTATGAAGTTGACCCATTTCAGCATTACTGATTTTTTCTCCTGCCATCATTAAGTTTTGGCAGCTTAACCACTTGGGGAAGGTTAAGGATCATTTGTGGACACAGGTCAGAAAACTAATATTGAGTGTGGATAGGAGACACAAACTCTGTCTCCAGTCATGTTTTCTCCATCAGAGTCAAACACACTGTACATCCATCTGCCCTTTCCTGCTTTTGAAATAAACCAAACAAAAGCAGTTTTAAAGTGTTTGAAGAAGTGACCAATGCTGTCATATCTCTCCATGTGAGATTGTTCTGTATAGTAAAATAAATAAGAAAAGGGAAATATTTTGACGGACAGAGACAGGATAACGGTTTTGTTGTGCACTAAAAGCTTTAATGGACTGAAGCGTGGCTGTGCTGACCTTTATCCAAAACCAAAACTGGAGACCCTGGGGATAAAAAAGGTAAAAACGAAACCTCTTTGATGTGAACTCATGAGTGTGAGTGCTCTTCCATGCATGTTAATATAATATTCCAGTCCTCCTGGCTCCACAAACCTGGAAAAGCTCTTAAATTGTTTAGACAAACCCAAGCATGTTATGCATAGTCGTACTGTAGAAATCAGGGAGCATGTTTATTCAGGTTTCTGATTGCTGTCTGCTGTCTATGTGTCCTCGGGCCTAATTTGCAGCAGTAGTAGTAGGAATCAAGTGAAGCCAAATCTAGCAGAGCGGTGAATACAAACCGCCAGAAATCAAACCGAGTTCGTTCTCAACTGCTGAGGGAACTCTTTGGGTACGGAAATGATGTGCGCACTGACACTGATGATCACAAACCTGGATGCTGTCAAAATGCATAGCATACGCAGCCCAGTTGTCAGAATAAAATGCTGGCATTGTACATTTCTGCAAACCACGGATGTGTTACATTTGTATGTTCCATGATGTAGTTCAGATTATAAGTGTATGAGCTGAGTCCCTCATCAGGAGGAAGAGGGGATGGAGAATGGCATGACACCGAGGTGAGACCACTGCCAAGTGGCAGACCACAGGATCAACATTTATTTTTAACGACATGTCGGGACCTTTCCACCCATGTTTGTGGCGACCAAACTTGGTACTTTCAGCCAAAACATGTTGTTTTCCTTGCCCTAACCACTTGGTTTTTTGTGCCTCAACCAAACCACTTGTTATTTACCACAGCATTGTTACAACATAAAATTGAAATGCAAAGAAATGTAAATGTAAGTTTCAACACATCTGCTATATATGAAACATACAAATGTAATATATCCAGGGTTTGCAGAAAAATATGAAGCAAATATTTATTCTGGTGAATGACAATAGTGGAGGTGGATGCCACAAAAGGTTTTCAGGGTCTTCAGTTGATACCCAGCCTAAGCAAGGGAGCAACATACTTGGCTGAAATGCTGTTTCATTTTTAAAAGGTAAAAAAGATGCCAAAATTAACAGTGACTGAAATTTCTTTTGGAGGAAGTTAGTGAATAACATCCCTCTGGCTTCTGAATCTCTCAGGAGAGGGAATCCTCCAGTGTTGGGGAAGTTATAACAGACTTTTTGACTAATAGAATACAGATTTGACGGTGCAACCCAATGTGCACATGGTCATGTTGTACACCTCTCTGTCCCTACACCGTACCATGTGTAGCAACCACTAATGCCATGGCTTCAGGGACAAAAGAATGACAAGAAGATGAAGACACTAGAGAAATATGATGCTTACACGTGGTTGGACTGACAGATTGGCACTCCACACTGCCCCCCTGCTCACCTTTCAGCTCACAGGGCATCTTTTTACTGGAATGTCGTCTTGCCAAGTCAAACAGGTCAGATGCCGACCGTGACCAGAACAATGACACAGCCAAATACTGCGGCCACGACCCCAGTGAGGTTGTTTGTACAATGTGCAGGTTTGTGAACATGATGTGTAATTTTCCCCAAGTTTAGAATTTTTTTTGTCCTTATCTGTATTTTTTGTTTGTCAGGTGTTTCACCATGTGCCAAAATGGGAGTGTAGTGAGTAGTGGTGTGTTATAACTATTTTAGTGTCAGGAGTCACCACATGCTGCCTGCACAGTCAGATCAGATCAGCGGTGCACGGCACTCCTGTGATATATTTTGTCACTCAAGTTGTTAAAGCAACACCAACATATACCTCGCCAAAATCATAAAACCCACTTGATCTCTATTTGACTGTTTGACTTTAGTTACAGACAGTTAAATTAGGCCACATATGACAGTGATACCAGCAGTGTGGCACTTTGCATGTGTGAAAGTGTTCCGCTTAAGTTCATTTAGAAAGTGAAATCATGCACATCAGATCCACTGTGGGTACCTTAATTATATCTTCCACCACGCTGTAATAACCACTATCATATTTGAGCTGCTGTATATTGACACCTATGATAATAATGAAAGATTCCTCTGAGGAGAGGCTGACCTGGACTTTCTTCTACCAGTTGCCACGGCAGAGAGAGCACTGCTTTATAAGCGAATGAGAGGACACAATGTGAATGTCAATGATTATAACCAGCCGCTAATAGATCTGCTGATAATGATATGATAATGGATTCTTTCTTGACCCAACTCGTTTCCACGTGGCCGCGGGTGTCCCATCCATCTGCAGCCACAAAGCTACCAAAGTGTGCTACCACATCCTCTGCACATTGCACCCTGTTTCTTTGTGCTTGATGCAACAAAATTAACTTCCATAGGTACCACTGGGTTGGCTCTTTAATACCTAAGTGCTCGTGTATGTGTTGTGTGTTATAGTGTAGAGTTATTATTGCTTTCACTCCTTCCTTGGCAAAGAATTCCACATAACTTTCTGCACCCCTCAGTCTTTGTCAGTGGTTTAATTTTCCATCAGTGTGACCCAAACTTTTCTCCATATTGCTACAGATAATAGTCTTGCTTTTTCAAGACAACAAACCTTGAAGGACTCAAAATGCCCATTTATAGAATTACTGTATTACAGATGGCTACACCTTCCCTGTTGTTGGCATTCAGGAAACTTGGGTTTACAGGGTGTTAGAATCCACAATGATCGGCAGACATGAATAATTCCCTTGCGTGAGGAAGCTCTGGCTATGCAGGTACACGTGTAGCACTGAGGCTATTGTGTGCCAAGCTTTATCTCCTTAATCAGTTCTCTTTGCCACCAGTTAATCATTTGTGCATGCCAGGGCTCAGACACATTGGATTCATTACACGCAGTGGGAGAACAGGGGCAGGATGACGACACCCTGGCTGAAAGTGCTGACATAGCCGCTGGACAGGGGTGTAAATTACACAGCCACCGGCCCTCCTTTTGTACCAGCGGGAATAGATTTAATCGTGTGCATTGTAAAGCACTCCAACATCTGATCCCTCTGTGTCTCAACATGCTCTTTTATGCAACACAGTGAGTGACAAGGAGGCAGATAAAAAGAAATGCACAAAGACTGACACATCAAGCTACTATGCTTGTGCATGTATGCATGTGTGTTTATGTTTGCATGTGGACATGTGGGTTATTGTGTGTGACAGGGCCCATATAAATGTGTGTGCGGTTTCACATTATATTTTTCAAGTGATTTGCAGTAATGACATGTGCAGTTTATTGGCACAGTGATAAAACATGAAGGAAAAGTGAGCAAACAACACTTCCGCAGCATGTATACAAATATATATGCATGTATTATGCAATCCAGTCAGATAAAAAGTGAAGAAGTGTGTTAGCAGTGTTGGCTGCTGGGTGCCGTGCTGGCATGTGTGATAAGGAAAGGCAGTAATCCAACAGCTTGTTCACTTGCAGGCTCTCACACAGCAGGAGATTAAAGATGGTGATCATGATACAGGAATGTTAAAAAGGCACGATATCAACTGCCGAAGGAGCTGCCACACCTGGCGTACGTATATGTCGCAACGCTTGTGTTCATGTTCGCTGCTGTAGGTATGTGTAGAAGCTCTAGACGTGAGCGTGTGTGAGAATGACAGAGAGAGGAGTTGGGTTGTTTGTTGCCAATGGGTGTAACCTGGCTTAAATAAATTTTGATCCCTACAGGGCAACACTGCTTGTCATCCACCCATCTCTGGGATGTGAGCATCTCGTAAACACAACAACAAAAATTTGGCTCCCCTCCCGTTGTCTCCCTTTCCACTCCTTTACGTGTTTACAGAAACACAAGATCCCAGCTCCTCTTGTCTGTGCATGCACTCTGCAGGCCCTCCGCAATCAGACAAGCAAGTGCTGCTGAGTGATTTCATAATATCGTTTGGATTGGGGAAGTTTTACAAGGGAATGCTTCTGATGTCACATCACATGCAGTGGTGACAGGACATAGTGTTCACACAGTCTGCCCTCCAGTGCCACATCAAATGAAATTACAAATAGCTCTGCCAACAGCCCCTTACCCTGCCTGTCAGGTGAGAAATGACTCTGATCTGATCTCAAGCCAAGTCCCCGCTTCCAAATGAAATTTATGAGCAATAGTAACTGTAGCAGATTCACAAGAAACTTGCCTAATACATTACTGCTTGGCCTCGGGTGATTGCTCTGTAGCTTTTCATTGTCAATCAGAGTGTCTTTGATGTTTATGTGTTCTGCACAGATCATTCGGGAAATGTCTCGTATGTTAGAAGCTGCCTTAAAGTGGTGCAGTCTGTTATCTGAACTTGTACATATAGGCTTGTACCAAGGTCATGAGCAGACTGTCAGTTCAATTTATTTTTTAGTAAAGAGGTTTTAGTGTCAGCCGTATCATTTCCATGTGTCAAATAAACACGACACCTTTTGTTGTAAGGTAAGCAGCTGACGCCATCAGAAAAGATGGATACTATAACTTCTGTAGACAGTAAGATAAGTAGATAAGACTTTGGCACCAGTCTGAATATTCACTCCGTCTCCCATTCACTTCAGCCGAAGTTAGGACTGCATTCCTTTTTCATGCAGCTACCAGCTGGCTCTGAAGGTCAAAGGTCAACCTTTATTCAGCTATGACCTGTAAATGTGCACAGCCAGTAAAAGAAGCATTGTGCTGATACAGAAGTCACTCTTTTAAGGGCATGCAAGCATCCATGTTGCATGCTCCATGTTACACCACTGTCAAGCTGGGGAGAAACTGCTGGCTTGTAATTACATTATTGATATAATCAGTTACTGAGAAAAAATATTGTTTAAATTACAGTTACTGATCAAAATGCTGGTGATTACAAAGGGGTCACATCTGAACATATTCTTTTTAGTGAAAAGCTTAAATGTAGAAAATAACATTTATGCTGTTGTTTCACATCTGTCTGCTGTGCAGGAATGTTTTGTTTTTTTGGCATAGCGTATTTCCAGACTTTTTTCAGGTTTATTGCCCAATTTTAAAAATGTATGAGAAAAGTAATCAGTCAGAAATCAGTTGTAATAACTTATATTACTTTTATCAAGTGAATAAAATAGTTACATTACTTATAACATTCTTACAGGGCAACTAGTAATCTGTAACTTATTACATTTCAAGAGTGACCTTCCCAACACTGACTACTGTACATAGTGTTTATATATTACGCATGTTCCCGCCAGGTTGTTACACCATTTTTCTTTGTTTGTTAAATGCAGTGCAGTTTGTTTAGACTGAAAACAAACTTTAGTCATTACATAATGATCCCTGGTCGTGGTCTCTGTGTGCGATCAGAGAAACAGGACTTACCACAAGTTAATATTTTATTTCACATGTGACTCACTGTCTGAATTTGTCTTTACAGGCTCCCTCTGTCATGACACATTGATGCAACTTGACCCATTGTGTAAGAGGTCAACCATCAATAACACAGCATGTCTTGCTGTACTGTGCAACAGTGTATGAGTTACAGTCATAAGTTACAACATTCATAAGATTGTTGATCACTGCCAGTCAGCGATTATTTTAGTTTTAAAAGCTTAGCAAAAAGTCTGAAAAACAGGGAAGCAGCTACATTTTTTTGTACAGATTTCATTAACAAGATATAACTTTTAGCTTTATAGAGTTGCTGTTAGGTGGATTTTGTCACACTTGGACAAAGTCTGGCAGTCTCCTGTATTCCAGGGTGTGACATGCAACAAATGTCCCACGGCTGGAATTGAACCCAAGACGGTACGGTAATGTGGGATGTGCTGTAACCACTCAGCAGCTACTGAGGCTCCTGTTACCAGTCTTTATGCAAATCTAAGCTGAACTAAGCAGCTGCTGGCAGTAGCTTCAGATTTAGCATACAGACATAAGAATGGTCTTCATCTTCTCATTTATCTTCAAGGAAGCAAATAAGTGTATTTCCCAAAATGTTGAGCAATTCCTTCAAACGATAATTGTGGTTCTGCTGTGTTCCCTGATCTCAGCAATTAAATTGGTGAGCACAGTTTAACCACAAAATGAGGGCCAAAATTAGGAAAATAAGACCTAAGTTGTAATAAACTGGAATTATCACTTTATCAGTCCAGTGTGTTTTTTAGTGTATGAGCACCTGAAAATAAGAAACATTGTGTTACTGTTACCTTAGAATGAGTCCTTTATATCTGCATGTGGAGCAGGTCCTTGTCTAAGAGATCGCCATGTTGCACCGGCATGTTTCTACAGTAGGTCAGAATGGACAAACCCAACACTGGCTCTAGATGGGGCCACTCGCGTTTTCACATTGACCACTGTAGTTAGAAGCCCCTCTATGATGAGCAGTTTTGCAAAAACACAGATTTTCTTATGGTGAAACTGCTTTATTCAGTGTTTTTACCAGTTTAAAACACCAGGTCCCCTTGTTTTAGAGAGACAGAGCCTTCTGTGGATAATTCAGCGCCTCGTAAAAACCCTCTGAACAATGTACATTGAACAGTGAAGGAAATCCAGTGAGAAGTGTCAGCTGGTCACAATCTGCAATCTTCGTTGCTACATGCCACTAAACCCCCTAAATCACACACACTGGACCTTTAAGTTTGTCTCTTGATTCCATTCGCAATAACATAAACAATGTACAAAAGGCTTTGGAGATACAGGCTTAGACCCTGTCAGTGAAATCATATGAAATATTTGTGATTGCAACACAAAAGTATCTAAAAAATGTTGCGTGTAAAATCATGCAGAGTGTATAAAGAAGGAATAAAGATGTTCATGCATGGGTGTGGCACCAACAATGTCCTCACTAAGTATACACGTCAGTTTCTTGTGTGTGCATGAAGGCGAGTTAGTAAATGTGCAAATATGCCACTTTGCATTCCAGCTCCCACAGCGTGACTCATACGTATGCTTTCGAGCAATCAGCAAAGGCTCACCTGCAAGTACTGCTTTCATATTAAGGAGGTAGTTTTGGTAAAGACAGGTAGTGGTGGCTGCACCAATTAAAAAAAATCTATTGAATATGGTATGATTTGGCTAACACAGGTGGCAGCGTTGAAAATGCATAATACTGCACGTTATCTCTGTTATCTTATAGGTGTCACTGTTCAATAAATTATACAGTATTACAGTGCACAGTGACAAGAAGGATCCACATGTACGGCCAGCTTTGCAAGATATCCTTGTTTTTCTCTAAATCAAAGTCGTTAAGCTCCAGGCTCCTCTGTAAGCACATAAACAATCTCGGAGACACTCCCATGCACAGATGAATGAAAACTTTTTGTGAATGACAGCAACTGCTTGACAAAGAGTTCTCTCCTGTCTGTCATTCAAGACCTTTCATACTGAGGACAAGCTGTTTTCTTTGGCAGAAGCAGCCTGCAAGTTGTAGGGAAGAGGAGAACTCGTTTTATGCAGTGCAACCTTCATCACAACCTGCGACCTGCTGTGGCTTTAATTAAGGGGTGAGCTGAGGTACCAGGAGGAAATAAAAGTCATACCAAAAAGACAATGATCCAGTGAAACGGACATTTAAATGTGGCCAAGAATGGAGTTTTCTGACATCTGTTTATGTCAATATTCAAATAAGTGCGGTAAAAAGTGTTAACACCAGTGTTGGGGGTAATGCCTTACAGTAATATTATTTTTTGGTAACGAAGTAAGACAATGAGTTACCAACAGGATTTCAGGTAATATCATTACATCTAGAATTTCACATAATGCATTACCACCTGAAATGAACTGTTTGTTTTTGTGTTTGTTTTTTTTAATTCATCAACACTGTGCCACTTCCACCAGTGCACCACCAGAAAAAATACCCCCCAAAGGCCTTGCTTCTGCATAAAGCTGCTTGAAAGAAGGGGGAATAAGGAGACAGGGTCCAGTTTATTTTTTTTACCTGCGTGAGACTGCCCAATGTCCGTTAGCATGATGAATTTTTTTTCATACGCATCCTCTTCCAGTGTTGGGCAAGCTACCTGGAAAATGTTGTGAGCTAAGCTACCAGTTACTTTACATCAAAATGAAGCTTCATTTGCTACTTTTATTTTTTATTTTTTTTTACTTTATGTCAAATCAGCATTTTCTCAGTGGTAAGAAAAAAAATGTAAAAAAGCAGTTGAACTGTTTATAATAAATTACAGACTTTAATTTATAAAATGTTTTTTGAAGACTTTGTGACATGTGAACATGACCTCCAATAACATGACATCATCAGTTGGCCTGTTGCGCTCTCTCTTTATCTCTCCTCTTCCTACCTAAAGTCTCTGTCTTTTCCTCTTTCAGTAGCTATCTGGCTATGTCAGTGATTCAAAAACAGAATTCTAAAATATATTTTTCAGTCGAAAAAACCACAACAAACAAAAGACAGACAAAAACAGACCTAAATGAAAAGTTTTCTTTTTGGGGGACATTATCCTGCAGATAACACGTGACATGAGTATGCCACTCTCTCTCTTCTCTTCCCTCTTAATACTGTTCTGTCTCTCTGGCTCTTGTTCTTGGCCCTTGTTGTGTCTATTTCTCTAATGTCTAAACATAAACAGTCTATAGGCAGGACATATGAGACAGTAGGGTGGGTCTGGACAAGAAAAGGCAATAGCCAAAGCAGCATGCAGAATAAACTGAAGGATTATTATGTGATGTCACACAGAAGTGCTTCCCTTGTATACAATCCTTGGGGTGTTCTGGCGTCAGTCACAGGACTTATTCTCAATGTTATTATCCTTAGCTTTATATGGACCCCCACAGAAAAAAGTCTGCTACACTTCAAAGCTTTTACTGGGAAAAATAGCTTTAAACTTTTGTGGACGCTACCATGCTACTCGGTCAATTAATTCACTTCGTTACTGAAAAGCTATTTGACTCAGAAAGTAGTGATGTTACTGCCATGCTATGGAGAAATACTGTTAAATTTGTAACGCTGACACTTGCCACTGCTCGACATATGCTCAACAAGTAACTTCCAACTTTCAAATGAAGGTAACTACTGTAGTATGATGTGATGTAATACGTTTTGAAAGAAACTTGCCCAACACTGGTTAACACTGACATGCATTCAAGTCTGAGACACTGAGAAGTCCAAAAATGTCTCATGTACATATACAAGTTTCAGCACCAGAATTCTGATTGTCTTGCTGAGTTAGTGTGACCTGTTTGCTTCTCTCCTCTTTAGACTCTGGCAGCCTGAATCTTTTTATGGAGTCAATTGCACAACGGTGTTTACTATTCTAGCAGTGTTTCCTTGCTTTTTTTTTCTTAAATGTGAACTCACTTGGCAGACACTGAATGTTTGCATGTTTGCCACTCAGTGAGGAATGACTGTGGTAATAACAATACAATCTCTCAGGGGTTTACCACCCCTAAATACCACCAGTTATTTTTAACAGAGCCAGAGGCAATGGGAATGGGACTGAACCCAGATCTTGCACTGCATTTTACACGAGTAATCACAACATGCCTGGTAGAACAAGTCATGTTTATTTGGTGTGAATATCAGATGGCAAAGATATTACGTGCAAAGCCAGGCTGTGTGGTGCCAAATCAATTTTCATGAGAAGATTCAAATCTGGAATACACTGATTGAAAGTTGACAGATATGTGTCTCAAAACTCACGAACAGTAAGTTTGAAAATCAGAGGCAAATACCCGTGACAGCCCAAAGAGTGTTGTGAAGGAGAAAAGTGAATGTTTTGTACAGCAGTATTGAAGTGTTTGTCCCACACTGAGCAAAGCCAAAATTGTGCAAAAGGACTCCAATGAGCTACTTTTAATGTAGAAAGAAAGTTGTGTTCTCAGATGTGAAGGTACCAGACCTCAGTGTTCACTCTGGCATCATCAAACAGGACATTCAGCTGCACCTCGATCCCCCTCCATGAATGCACAAATGGGAGGGTGACCCCCTCGTCAACATGCCCCACCGCCAAGAATGTAAACAAAGCTCTAACTTCCAGGATACAGGAAATTAATGCAGCAGTAAATTCTACAAGGAAACATGGTCGTAAGTGTCCAGATTGACCAAAATATACACGCACCGATTAGCAGATTCAGATGAACCATGAGTTGTTTGGTAAATTGGATAATTGTTGCTCCTGAGTGTAATGTTCAACAATAAGTACTTACTCAGGACCATAACATATGGCTTTCCAGTGGAAGATGAGTGTGAGTGAAAAGAAGTGTCTGTTTAAGTCATGCTAGTGTCATGACTCTAGGAATGGCAATATCCATCTGTTGGTCCACCACTTTGGTTCAGACTAAAATACTTACATGTTGTCACGCCCCTCTGTGTCTGATACCGATGCACAAGTCCCTTTAGCATCTGTATGAGACTCAATGGGCTTTCAACTAATCCCAATGTCAAACCATCAATGGCAATGTTAGTCACTCAGAGTAACTGCTATAAACAATGACAAAATCCACATAGTGAAGTGGTCAGTCAAACAGACGTTGGACTTTTTCCCAGGAGACTATTGTTTATGACCCATGTAAAACCAAAGGTCAATGCTAACTTATGTTAACGTAACATTATGTCAGTTACTAATGTACCATGCACTAATATCACGTCTCATCATTCTGTCCAACCATAACCCCTTCACAAATGTACTTATTTTAACCCAAACCATGATCTTTTTCTAAACCTAACCCAATACACTCACTGGCCACTTTATTAGGTACGCCTCTTCAACTGCTCATTCACACAAATAGCTAATCAACCAATCACATGGCAGCAACTCAATGCATTTAGGCATGTAGACATGGTCAAGACAATCTACTAAAGTTCAATCCGAGCATCAGAATGGGGAAGAAAGGTGATTTAAGTGACTGAACGTAGCATGATTGTTGGTGCCAGACAGGCTGGTCTGAGTATTTCAGAAACTGCTGATCTACTGGGATTTTCATGCACAATCATCTCTGGGGTTTACAGAGGATGGTCCCAAAAAAGAGAAAATATCCAGTAAGCAGCAGTTCTCTGGGCGAACATGGCTTGTTAATGCCAGAGGTCAGAGGAGAATGGCCAGACTGGTTCAAGATGATAGAAAGGCAACAGTAACTCAGATAACCTCTCGTTACAACCAAGGTATGCAGAAGACCATCTCTGAACCAACAACACGTCAAACCTTGAAGCAGATGGGCTACAGCAATTTGCACAGTCTCATCAAAATTGGACAAAAGAAGATTGGAAAGACATTGCCTAGTCTGATGACTCTCGATTTCTGCTGCGACATTCAGATTCGAAGGTCAGATTTACGTAACAACATGAAAGCATGGATCCATCCTGCCTTTATCAATGGTTCAGGCTGGTGGTGGTGTCATGGTGTGGGGGATATTTTCTTGGCACACTTAGTACCTTAATACCAACTGAGCATGGTTTAAACACCACAGCCTACCTGAGTATTGTTGCTGACCGTGTCCATCCCTTTATGACCACAGTGTACCCATCTTCTGATGGCTACTTCCAGCAGGATAACGCACCATGTCACAAAGCTCAAATCATCTCAAACTGGTTTCCTGAACATGAGAATGAGTTCACTGTACTCCAGTGGCCTCCACAGTCACCAGATCTCAATCCAATAGAGCACCTTTGGGATGTGGTGGAACTGGAGATTCTCACCATGGATGTGCAGCCGACAAATCTGCAGCAACTGTGTGATGCTATCATGTCAATATGGACCAAAAATCTCTGAGGAATGTTTCCAGCATCTTGTTGAATCTATGCCACGAAGGCAGTTCTGAGGGCAAAAAGGGGTCCAACCTGGCACTAGCAAGTTGTATCTAATAAAGTGGCTGTTGAGTGTATTTGAACATCTACTGGATGGATTGGCTCAAATTTTTTGAATCCCAAAACTGTATTGTTCCCAGACAAACTATCCAGGCATGGCCCTCTCAGGATGTTACAACATTTATGTCAAAGTTCTGTTGTGCTTAAAACAGCCTCACAGATTGCTGCTGACCTTTGTTTGACAACAGTGACCACCACCCTCTTTATTAATCCAAGGCCGCTGTTCCATGATATGCTCGGGAACGTATCTATGTTTCCTGGGTTCTATGTTCCCCACTTAACCCTGCAAAAAACGTTCTATGTTCCCCGCTTACACAAAAAATGTTCTATGTTTCCTGGGTTCTATGTTCCCTGCTCAACCAAGCGGGAAACATAGAACCCTTTTTGGTTGAGTGGGGAACATAGAACCCAGGAAACATAGAACACTGGAAACATAGGGATGACCCCATATGCTCATGGCATTGCAAATGTGTCATTATAGCCCAACAGTATTTAAAGCAGTTAGCCACTTTGGACCTAGTTAATACTGTACTTATCTGTGCTTTCACTGTGTCCAGTCCAACCATGATTGCCTCCATCACTGCTATTATTCACCATCTTGGTTTAGACACATTTTTACAGTAACACTTTGCATGTCTAGAGCAACAGGGTCGTTGAGGTCTCTTTGTGGTATTATAGGGAATGATAGGTCTTTCTAAATCACCATAATTTGATCTGGTTGATCTTCAGTGGGTCTGAAAAACATTGCGTCTGCATAACTGAGCAACATACACCCCTCCACCATCATATTTGTACAATTCTGTGTTTCATGTTTAAGGTTAATTCCAAGTTGATACATTGTGGAGCAAAATATTAGTACATCAGTACAGTCGCATTTCAGTAAGATGATTCAGAGTTATGCAATAGAGAAATGTGCGTGCAATGGTGAATGTTACCTAAATTACAGTAACACAGAGTACAAAACATAAATACCATTGAGAGCAGTGCCAGGGTTAATTACATGTCATGTTTTATTAACAAACTCTCATGACCCAGCAGGCACTGCCCTGTTTTTATTTTAACTATTATCAACAGGATGGGCATGCTCGCTCTATGTGAAAAGTCCACAGCTGAGACATCAGTCTTGAAACAACCTCTTTGTAGAAAAACCATTATTTTTTAATAGACAGGCAGCACTGATTTCCTTTCATTTACTTAATTTGCTTTCATAAGTCAAGAATTTTATAGATCTAAGTTCTGCGGAAAAGCCACCGTGCCCTTGGGGTGAATCCATCAAAGAGGCACGATGAAACGCCACCACGGCCCGTTGATGTTCCTTGATTTGTATGATGGACTGTAAATCAAAACTTCTTTTTAACTGTCTGTCAAACATTTTTATAAGTGGAATGTTTCCTGCCTTACTCCCCACCTCCAGTCTACACACCTGGTGATGTGCACGCACAGTAGCACCCATGCACACATACCAGCACACACACGCTATGTATATGCATTGAGAAAATCCTTTTTACCCCAACATCTTCAGCAGCTGAGGTTGGCGATAGTTTCATCTGCACATAAAAACACAGAGGCTTTCATCTTCCGTGATGGAGTTTAGTTTCCCCAGTTGTGACTTCATAAAGTGTTATGTTTCTTTTTTTTACAGATCAAAAAGTGTTTTTAAAAGTCTTTTATTTGTCTTGGTCAGTGAAACAGTTTAATCAGGGGAGCTTTATCTTGCTGTAAACAATCAAATTGGCAAAAAAAATGTTGGTGTTACGTCTCTGCAACCCACGGATATGTGAAATTTGTGTATTGATTCTTTCTGTTAAAAAGCACAATGGTTAACACATGGTTATGTTTAGTCCTAAACCCCACTTGGTTATAGTTAGGAAAAGACTTAAAATGTCCTGCTTTTATTGGCACAAACACAGCCGGAAACAGCAAGGGCTTGCTAAAGTGGCCTGCAGCAGCCTTTAACTTGGCAAACGTCTTGCCTAGATGTCGTGCTATCCATCCACCATCCCCTCCACCTCCCAGTGACAAAGTCAGATACATCTAATCAGAACTGAGTCATTTTTCGAAGATTGAAAAGGCTGTATATTTTTTTGTCTTTATAGGTTTACCAGCAGAAATCTAAGGGTGTTGTGTATTTTTAGTTTGACTCCTTATGCCTTTAAAACTCAGGCTAGTTTATCATCACGTGTCACCTGTGTGCTAATTTCTTGCAGTACACACACAACCCCCTCCAACAAAACACACAAAAATAAATCTACTAAAAGATCCACAGGTGCAGATGATCATCCTGCACCTGTGGATTCCTATAAAAGCCACATTATGTTTAGACTGCTGCTGAACCAAATCTAAACATCCATTTTGTATTTTTATTAGCCAGTCACTGGGGATGCTGAGTTGACTCTGACATATTTAGTTTTCTTCCCTGTCAGCAGATTGTGAAATGATAAAAACACTTTTTGATGCCTACAGACAAGTGTTGATAACAATTTAATAGTGCCTGACATGTAACTGGATACCATTTTGTATCACGGAAGGCTGGTGGTTGTTTTCAGAGGTGACAGTAATTTTCTGTCTTTACTTGTTGAGATGGAAAAATAATTTGTATTCATTCAGAAAAAAAATGGAGCAGGGTATCTGTTTGTTGATCTTTTTTTCCCCCGACTCTACTACTGCATTTATCATTATTATTATTGGCATTAAATGCATCACTGTTGTACAATTATCATTATTTGATGAAAGGAGCTGTCAAATATGTCATATATTCCTCTTTTACATCTTTCTTGAACTGTTTCAATTAGTGTGACATTGTGGTAGGTTCGGGGGAAATTTAAACAAGATTATTTCACAAAAGGAGTGCCTGGATTGCGCAGGTGTCAAGTCCCTGCAAGTTGATTTTTTTTTACAGGAAAACCATCGCCTGGAAGATATGAGAAAAATCCATGTAGTAATCTGTGCAAACACTTTTGTATTCTATGAGAGGTTCAGCAGTATTTAGCAGATGTAAAAGGATTGAACACAATCATAGAGAGAAAAAAAGAGAGAGAAATCCAGCAGTGTAAATCTGCGAATGTCTGCTGCTGGATAAATAACAGTTCAAAAAAGGGCACTACACTCCAGTCTCCATGCCACTCTCCAGCCAGTTCCAGGCAGCTGCTGTCTAAGCAAGACCTTTGTTATGCTGGGAGTCATTTCGTAATGCTACTGGTGTCTGCACATTGGTTGCCAAGCTCTAATTGAATTATCAGCCTGTTTTCCAAAGCAGGCCACTTGGAAATTCCACTATCATAGATACCACTATCATGCCAGAAAACTCAGTCTGCCGGGGCCAAAAACAACAGTTTGTGATGCTGTGCTGTGTGTGTGTGTGTGTGTGTCTGTCTGTGGTGTGTCCATTTCTTTGCACTAGTGTCAGAGGATGGCTGTGTTCATATATCAAATCAAACTGATTTGGACTCAGATAAAACGAACATGGGTTTAACCAGAACGCTCCAGGTGTCTTAAACAGATCTTTTACCCACATGAGTGCCATCGGTTGATTTGGTGGTTCACCGGCATGCCATCACAGTTAGCTGCGGTTTGGCCCCAGAAAAGTCCTCAGTTTCACACAGCAGGTAAGTGGGTAGCAAATGTAGGAGATTAACTGCCATTGCAAAACCAAACTGTTGACAGGATTTGTTACAACTCGCATTTGTTTTGAAGAATGTGAAGAGTGTAGGAACACACGTCATTATGGCAATAATATTATTTTCTTAAATCATAAAACAAGCCTGTGTGAGGTGCCGCTATTATGCTGCTGACAGGAAAGTGATTGACAGGGTGACATTGTGCAAAGAACAGATTCAATTTCGAAATATTAATCAGTGTTCATCATGTGCACATAAACACTGACATTGTGAAATAGGCTAATAGATGTTATGATGACTTGAAGTGGAAGCTGCCAAAGTGTTCATGTTATGACAAATTTATCAATTACTTATATTTGCATACACTGGTGGACTAAAGGTGCTCTGTCAGTCAAGAAAACATGATGCAGAGCCCTCTAGGGTACCAGCCAGGTTCTGAACTTAGCACCTGACAAATACAGGTACATTTTTGGCAGTGGCGTGTACATTCGTCAGGCCATCTGCCACTTTGGCGAACAGAGAAAAGGCACAAAAGACATGTCATACGTGCTATATAAGAGAAATACTATTGACTGTAGAACCGTATTCATTTTGAGTTACAGCTGAAGTTCACAGAATGCTTACCTATCACCATAAAGGTGTGCACATGCATACTATACGCATCCACTTGTTGCTTTATGAACTTCACTACCTCACGTCAATTTCCAGGGGTGGGTTGAAACATTGTACAAGTAACGCACATGAGTATGACAATGGGTACTTTTCAAGTTCCTTTTTTTAAACTGTGCTTTTACTCGTTACTCAAGTATAGTTTTGAGCCAGTAATCTGCTTTTACTTCACTACACTTGCCATTTATACATTAGTTACAATGAGCCTGCTCTAAAAGCAGGGATTGAGTATAGGGGGAAGAGCACGCGAGGAGCACCTCTACTGCAGACGCCGATGACAGAGCAAAACACTCAAAAAAGTATATTTTAAGGTATTTTTTACAGTTAACTAGAGCATAAAGGAAAACACCCTTCTGACGTTACAGTGAATGGTGATTAAAATGAAACTGACTGCACACACAAACACACACAGCACAGAGCCGCCAGCCACTGACCTCATGACAGCAACAGTGAATTCAACCCAATTCACTGAGGAAGGCATGCTATTCATTGTATTAATGTTAACGTTACCAGTTAGCGAACATTAGACTCTTTGATTTTAACGCTAACGTTACAGTAAACGCTAACAAGCAAGCTGTTGTTTGCATTTACAGTGAGTGAGCTGACAATAATACTAACATTTACAACTATGAGAAGTTAAAACTCTGCAACAGCTCAAATCATGCTACTAACATTAACCACTTACTAATCTATTTACTTCTCTTCATCGTTATAATGTTATAATAATCCATTGCATTTTGTCCTTGGCAACATGCTGCTCCTCTCCCCTTTACAGTTGCGTCTTGTCCAGTAGACACACCAGCTACCAGGGCTGCTTCTAGCTTTTTGGGGGGCCCTATGCAAAATCTTGTTTTGCCACCCTATCAATCATAACAACACACCATATCTGTATCATATTACATATGCGTGTGAGTCCAAATGCTATTTTGTACAATCAAAGAATGTATTTTAATGTAACTGAGCTGCACTGTCAGCACTGAAATCAAAAAGCCACTAGGTTGCCAGCCCTGCCAAATATTTGCCACCCTGCAATCCCTGGCTTCATCTGGCCACACTTTTTATACCAAAATCTAAAAAACAGCAGTTATGATGAAATGCTTGTTGTGCTTCGTGAAAAACACTGAGATCTTCACTTTTAAAAACTCCTCTTCTGACGTGCAGCAGCTCACTGAAGTTGCACATACTGTAGATAATGTGATTAGCTAACTAACGTTAGTTGCAAGTATGTTAATTTTTCATGTGTAACATTAGTCTTTAATGTTATTATACTGACATTAATTTATCTTGTAGTTATTTGGCTGTTGGACTTTTGAATTAATTAATCCTTTTTTTTTTGTGGGAGTAATTATATTTTTACTTCAGTATAGATTTTGATTACTCTTTTAAACTTCACTTGTAAAAACTCCTTCTGACCAGCACACTGAAGCTGCACATACTGTAGGTGAATTGTAGTTAGCTAACTAACGTTAGTTGCGGGTATGCTAATTTTTCATGTGTAATGTTTATCTTTGATGTTATTATAATGACATTAACTTGTAGTTAGTTGGCTGTTGGTCTTCTGAATTCATTAATCCTCATCAAAAGGGATTAGGATTATTAATTAATTGAGAAAAAATTTTATGAACAAGTGCTGTTTTTTCATTGTTTTGCACTGGCACTCACACCCTAAAAAACATTATGGACAGTAACTCCTACTTTTGAGTAATTTATTATCCAGGTATATGAATACAGTCCAAAGACAAGATATTTAATGTTCAAACTGATAGTCTGATAGATCAGGATGGTCCCTTTTTGAAAAACTGTGGGGGCAAACAGTCCAACAGTCTGAGAGGAACTATTCACAATGCACAATTGCGAAGAATTTAGGGATGTCACCATCAACAATCTATAATGTCATCAAATGATTCAGAGAATCCAGAGAATTCTCTGCATTTAAGGGACAAGACTGGAAACCAACACTGATTGCTGTGACCTTTGACCCCTCAGAGGGCGCTGTATTAAAAACTGACTTGATTGAACGAAGGATAGTACAATATGGACTCAGGAACACTTTGGAAAACCACTGTCAGTAAACACCGTATGTTGCTGTATCTACAAGTGCAAGTTAAGACTCTACCATGCAAAGTGAAAGCCAAATATCAACAACATCCAGAAATGGTGGTGACCTCTCTGGGCCCGACCTCGTCTGAGATGGACTGACACAAAATGGAAAAAGTGTGCTGTGATATGGACGTTCATGATGTTGTGACACGAGAGGATCACCCAGGACCATCCAGATAGTTACCAGCTCAAGGCTCAAAAGCCAGCATCTGTGATGGTGTGGGGGGGTTTGTTAGTGCCCATGGCATTATGGGTAAGTTGTTCATTTGTGAAGGCACTATAAATGCTGAATGGTACATACAGATTTTGGAGCAATATATGCTGCCATCCAGACAATATCTTTTCCAGGGACATCTCTACGTATTCTAGCAAGACAATGAGACACATTCTGCACATGTTACAACAGTGTGGCTGTCTGCAGTCCAGACCTGTCTCCAACTGAACATGTTGCACATTCTAAAACACAAAATGCAGCAATGGAGACTGTCGTGTATCAGGCAAGAATGGAAAAGAATTTTATTTTCAAAACTTCAACAATTAGTGTCCTGAGGTCCTATACACTTATTCAGTATTGCTAGAGGAAAAGGTGATGTAACACAGTGGTGATCATGCCTCTGTCCCAACTTTTTTGGAACATGTTGCATGCATCAAAATCAGAATAAATGTATATTAGTTCAAAATAAATAATATTTTTGTTATTAAATATCTTGTCTGTGGACTGTATTCAGTTGAATAGAGGTCAAAAAGGATTTGCTCATCATTGCATTCTGTTTTAATTTACATTTTACACAGCATCCCAACTTTTTTTGGAATTGGGGTTGTACTTAAAGGTCCAGTTTGTAAGATTTAGGGGTTTTTAGTGGCATCTATCAGTGAGGATTACAGATTGCAACCAGCTGAAACTTCTCCAGGTAAGAATTCCTTCAGTGTTTATTATTCTTGAGGTTTTTACCCGAGGCCAAATTATCCGCAGAGGTCTGTTTCTCTCCAAAACAAACACACCAGGTGATTAAAACCGCCAAAAACATTGATGAAAGGTTAGAACACTGAACACGTAAAAACACTGAATAAAACAGTTTCACATTATAAATCAGTGTTTCCCGTATGCTTGCCTAGCACCTGTTAATGTGTGCTCCAAAGCAAATGGACCCAGTTGGAGAGGGGCTACTAATATGTTGGCCCTATTTATATCCAGTGTTTGGTTTGTCCATTCTGAACTACTGTAGAAACATGATGGTGCAACATGGTGATCTCTGCAGACCAAGAAAGACCTGCTCCCTATGCAGATATAAACAGCTTGTTTTAAGAGAACAAAAATTATTTTAAGGTGATTATACACTGACAATATATCCCCATTAATCCTACATAGACCTTTAAGTTTTCATTTTATTTATGTATTTATTTATTTATTTTACCAGATTACCACCTCTCTCCAGATAATGGCTACATTTAACACTGCCAAGTTGGGAGTTTTATTTCTTGTTTTGCTGATCGCTGTGCAGTGAATTTTGACGCCTCTAAGCATGTAAAAAGAAAAAAACAAAACAAGCTGTAAAAGTAGTGCTGCCATAGGCCAGGTCAGGAGGTCGGGAGGACTAAAAAGATGAAGCTGTTGTCCTCACGCACTCTGCAACCAGAGGCAACACTCTTTTTTCCCTACAAGAAGAGAGCTGTGAACTTGCTCATCCGGTTTTTCACACTCTTGGCTGTGCTACGTGCATGCGAACAGCTTGTAAATGACAGAGGAAGCCAAGGTGTATAAAGACCAAGTGCCTCAGGCCAGGGGAGTTTACACAACGTGTTACCATTAATCCGCCCTCTCAGATTTTTCTATTCAATTCAGCCATAACAATGCCAATCAAAGTGCACCTTTCCTGTGAAGCTAAGTTAAAGCGTTTGGCAACTCTTTGATATGCATTCTCAACGGATATTGTATCTGCGTAAAGTCTGTCAAGAGACACTGCTGTGGACAATCAGATCATGCTCGTGTCATGTACATGGTAAATAAATCAGGCCTTTCTGACTGTGAGAATATGTGGACATTTTGTGCTCTTGCAGACATGCCTATGTGCATTTTTACATGAAACCATTTTGTGTTTTAACCACTGACTGTTGCCTACACTGAGCTTCACTGAGCTTGCATGTGTGCCTCAGAGGGATCTGCACAGAAACACTAGAGCCAATTACAGTGTGTAGACAACATCCTCTGGAAAAATGTCAGATTCACCACTGTGGTAATGTCAGGGATCAGTGTCTCTGAAAAGCCTCATGCAGTGGCTTCTTAAACAGACACCTGCAGGACAACAGATAATACATACTGATCATGGGATTGGTGGCGTGCTTTTGACACAGCTAATAAGTCCATTACTCATCAGACAAGCTCAGATTCTCAGGCCTCTTAGCAGCTCCATTATGAACAGAATGACAGAAGTCGGCCTACAATCGGAAGAGGGTGTGCCCAGAGACAAGGACTGGAAGAGGAACAGGCTTCAGAGAGTAAACTAGGGTGCTTAGCCTCAGGCACGTAACTCAGATTTAAGAATGAGTTAGCGTGTCAAGATAGCATGTCTCACAGCAGACCACGCCTGCACCTGTCAGGTGTTTGGTGGCATGCCTAAGTTTCGTGCAGGAGATCGTGTGTGTGTGTGTGTGTGTGGGTGAATGTTAGATAGTAGGAAATGTCTATATGCCTGTTTGCTTCATCTTCTGCATGCACGCAGCTGCACACGCTAGCGATGATGGATGTCTGCGCTCTACCTAACCTCTGCAGTGGCTACAGATCCTTGGAAACATCTCAATATTGATCCAGTATTGCAACGGTTTAGCTGCCGGGCCTGGCAGCATCCTCGCCCTTTTGCTGACGCAGTCAATCTGGTTATATAAACTGTAAGATTTCTGTGTCACTTCCAAATATCCCAATTACCTGTGCCTGTGGGTTTGATTAGCAGACTCTGAATTAAACTGTTTGAACCTGTGTTGTGATTGAGCAATGTTACATTTTTATAGGTCACATTACATAATCTCTGTGAGGAGAAAAAAATCAATCCTGAGGGTGACATCTAAAGGCACCCGCATGTCACAACTACAAGTGACCCGTGACATGTAGATTATGAACACTCTTCACATGCCTTCTGCTAAAAAATCTTTCTGTCAAGCTGAAGTCTCAAATGACAACCAGTGTTGTGCATGAAGGAATGACTATATACTTACTCCCACTGTACAAAAATTGAAATATCCCAGATACGGGGTGCTGACATCTTGCACTGGTGATGTCGTTTGGAGCCAGAGTCTGCAGTAGCAACTCAGAAATGAAGCTGTGGTATCAGTTTCCTGCCCATACTCAAACGGACCCAATTGTGAGCAGCGGCAATCGCAAGCAGGACAAGTAATCGTGAGCACATCGATTGACACACACACGTTTCAATCAAGATGTCACGCCCCCTTTCATGAACAAATTAGTACAGACTCCAACAGAAAAAAAAAATCACATTTCTATGTAATTTGTACCTGCCAGGTCTGAAAAAACAAAACAAAACCAAAAAAAAACAAGTCCGAATGTCAGCTGCGTTGGCAACAAATTTGAAACTTGAGTCGAAGCATCGGACCCATCTTGGGAAATATTTACCAGTGAATGACATTAGATTTTATTTTATTTTAAAAGAAATGAACATACACTAGCTAAGTTTTGGGACTGTGAACTTTCAAAATGCAAATTGTGAACTATTAACATGAACTACTCCAATTAATCTGTGTGAACTGAACCATGGGCTAGCTCATGTGAAGTGTGAACGTGTCCAACACTGACTGTGGTACACTAACGTTTGCATGCTAACATGTTTCGCAATGACTAAATTTTATCTTCAACATTTGTATGTGCTTCTCCTTTCTGTCACTAGGTGGTTTCTTCATGGGGTTACAAAGAACAGATGACAGATAAACCTGTTACTGGAGCCTGCACTCGTTCATAAAAATATTTTTATACTTTTGTGAAGGAGGCTTTTGTTATGCTGCTGTCAGGGTGAATACTTTTTCTCACCTCTATGAAACTGTGGAGAAAAGTACAGTACAGCTCAGTGGTTCCTTCTCATGAGATGATTGCAGTTTCCATATGAACTTATGGCAAAAATGAAACAAGAAGTGCTGACTGGTTTCTGGAGGCTTGCCCACACATATTACCTTAAATGTCCCTGATTTCATTCAAGTATTTATTTAAGGAGAACTACATTGATAATTGAAAAATTACCTGTTGTTTTTTTTTTCAGAGGCTGAGGCTCCTGGCTGTCTCTTGGCCTCTCTTTTCTTTAGAAATCTATATACAATACTTCGGCCTCCACAAGCTTCTACAAAGATTTTTCTTTGGTTGCAATGTAGAAACCTCTATTCCCTGTGAACTCCTTAAATGTATTAAATAAAGTCAGTCAGTGAGAAGAAGATACAGCAGCTTCATTGGCCATCAGTTCTGTCATCAATAAGAGTGGTAATCTGCTGACACATTGTGTAGTTTAGACACACCAGTGTTTGTATATTTAGCCCATTTATGGCAAAGTATACACAGTTTACATTATTATTAATATTATTAATATGTCTCCTCCTGGTCAGTATGTGCTAATTTGAGTTACATTTTGCAAGTGAAGGCTGAGGGGGGGCCCTGACACTTTGGGCCCTGGGCCTGTGCCTAGAGGGCACATCCATGAGACAACCAACAGTAGAAAGATCACAGGAAAGTAGGGAAATCACATGCAACAAAGGTTCCTGGCCAGATGCAAACTGGGGTGTGTTGTGGTTTATGGCAGGCATCTCCAAGTCACATTTTTACATGTGTCTTGAAGGGAGAAAAATCTACCTCCACATGTGAGACAGGTAATCATTGCATTGGACTGATTTAAAAAGTTTAAAAAAACAATATCTTGCTATGATGGCATAACGTTTAATGACATTCACTATGACGGATTATCTATCACAACCTTTTAAACAAGTAATTCCTGCATGTGGATTTCTGCACTTTAATGAACAGAAGTCAATGAATGCCTGGAAAGTATTAAATCAATCCCAAAATGTACATTGTTTAAATGTGCAAAAACACCTGTATGGTCCTTTGTAGCTGGGACATAGTGAGTTGGAAACTGTGACCCGCTCTGACCTGTTGATTCGTCCTTGAGCTAAACACTGAGTAATGAACCACTTCTGAGTCTGACCCCTGGTCTTCCCCTGAAGGCAGCCAAAAGGAAAGTTTTTCAAAAACAGACCAACAGGAGAGAAGATAATAAATGCAGTAATCAACCTCAACACTATACACACATTTCCAAACACACATACAGTATAAACACGCTTCCCTTTTACACACAACCCTGCTCACTGACATGCACAGAGCCCACTCTCATAAGCTCCTCCGCAGACGTAAACACCACACACACAGATTCGCAGACACACACAGGCTCAGGCTGTTTGAAGTGACAGCCCTGTCGTGCATGAGGTGTATTTATGAATGGCCATAGTGAGCCAGTGAGGAAATTCCTCTCATGCTAGGAAACATCTGGCCAATTTTTATCTGTTGTGTCTTTATTCTCATCTAAAGAAGCCAGCAAATAGTTACACAACTCTCCTCGCGGTGCAACATCAGTGGAGTTTGGCATCCCGACAGCCTGGATGAGATCACTTGTGAAATTTGTTATGTCATAGACAGTCAGAGGTATGATAGCATGAAGAGATGCAGAATATATTTTGATGTCAAAGGCTCATCAATAGTGTAAAATTATATATTTAAATCAATTTTATTAGCTGGCAATTATGAATCATTATAAACTGTATGTTGTAAAGATAAATAAATGTTTTCCATACTGAATTTTTTTCCCTCCTATTTCTGATCTAATTAGGTGACAGAGTGCTTGTCGCAGGTTGTGTGTGAACTTTTTGCTTTGACTTGAACTCTGCTGACCTCGTCTCTGCTGTCCCCTACAGGCTGAGAGGAAAGCCTCCAGTTGCATGACAAGTGGTGAAGGAAATGAGATAATCTCTTTCACTCTCTTGCTTTTCTCTCACTGACATGGCTCTTAAATTGTTTCATGTTGTTTTTCCTGATCCTGGTTGCCCCGACAACGACTCTACTGTGAGCAATGACCGCACGGCAAGGGGCGGAGCTGTTAGGTGAGAAGCCTGTCAAGTAACACACACACACACACACACACACACACACACACACACACTGGTACAAGTATAAGGATAAACTGTCAGTGAAAATTCACACACACATCTATCTACATTTATCATTTAAAGACACATGCAGCTGTGATACACACTCCCACCCTTTCTCACACACACAAACACAAATGCACAACAGCATTTACCGAGATTCGTTCCTCGGGATCAAAACATCAAACACAGCAAAAGGCCAGACAGGGTGAACCCTCGCACAGCAGATCAAACACTGCAGCGTGTTATTTTTCAACCTTTCTCTCTAGCGGTGGGTACGAGCTCAGACAGGCCCCCTCTGACAGCCTGTGGTCTATAATCATCCCTCCAGCTGTTTATACCCAGGCATTTGACCTCTAACCTCTGATACCTACACCTTTCATAATGACACTCAGTCACGCTACAGTTCAGCAGTGCTGAGGATAATGAGCGGGGGCATGTGCCTCACACATAAATTCTAGGATGATTTACTTATTTTACATAACTTGCATGCTTGGGACACTATTAATGTTTTTTGGATGGTTATTATAAAGTGTTTTTAACACTCTGAAAGCTGTGACTTTGGTTGTCTCACCTGGTGTTGAGAGTGATGGACGGTGAGGCCCGACTGTCAGGGAGATTATCTGTGGCTTAGTACCCTCTGCTGGTTGAGAGACTTCACTTCAGGTAGCAAGAGTGCAGGTTGAAATGGTATTTGCAGGAATGTGGGGAGGTTAGAAAAAAATGTGGGATTTAAATTGATGACCTTCAGTGTCTGGGGATCCATTTTTTGCCAGTGGCATTAATCATTTAATGCTTTGGTCCAATACAAATTCCCTCAGTCAGAACATCAGAGCTGATCTAATTGAGCTGTCCGCTGTAATAACAGATACACATTGTGCAAGCGAGCTGCGCAGCAAGAAACCATCAGTGAGAATGGTCTCATTATGCTCCCATGATCATATAAACATATATAAACATATATGGTGCTGCTGATGCTGGTTGAAGGTTTCAGAATACATGCCTGCAGCCCTTCGAACCACTGCAACCAGTCACTTTAATCACTGTTTAATAGTGGCAAACTGCACTGCATTTCCAATAGATCATTTAGGGCTATCACATCACATTGTATAACCCAGAATGCCAAATACTTTAGGATAAAAACATCACATCAGCGTAGTTGTAATTAGGAATATGTATTTAAGAAATTTCTGATGGGAATATATCTCCACTACAAAATGACTACAAAACCACTCCATCAGGCAGTTAGAGGTAGTGCAACATTTTGTAGAGAGCTATGAGACAACTGAGAACACTCTCACACATAATAGTGGCATCGATCTTTTCATCTCGGCCAGAGAGTGAAAGCTTTCTAATACACATATTGTATCAAAAACATTCAAATGAGTTTTAGGGGTGCTTGCAAGTAGACTGTGTTTCAGTTATACAGAGTCAGGCTAGCTGTGTCTTGTTTCCAGTCTCCTTGCTCCAGCTTCTCCAACAGACATAGGTCTACATACTGTATATGATAAATATGAAGCTACCTTCTGCAGCTCAGCATAAAGACTGGAGCCAGCATGGCTCTGTTCAAAGGAAACAAAATCTGCATTCCAGCTTATGCAAAGCTCACTGCTTTATATCTACTTTGTCAGCCTGCAACTCAATTGTGAGAATAAATGTTGGCATTACAGTATACGTTTCTGCAACCCATGGATATGTTACATTTGTACGTTTCATATGCAGAGGATATGTTGAAACTGAATGTTTCATTACCTCCAGTTTTTAATTTTATGTTGTGACAATGCTGATTAACATTTGGTGGGTTTAGGCACAAACACCACTTGTTTAGAGTCATGTTTTAACTTAAAATACCCAGATTTGTTGCTAGGAACATGGCAGGAGAAGTCCCGACCGCTTGTTAAAAAACACCCACTTTTATTTATTAGTCTTGAACAGCGGTCTGCTGCCCTCTTGCCTAGTTGTGATGCCATCTTCTTCTCACTCAGCTCATATACATGTAATCTGAACTACATCACCTTAGAAACACTGATATAATACATACCTGTAGTTTGCAGAAACGTACAATGCCAACATGTATCCTGGCAACTGGACTGTGTTAATCTGCAAAACCATAAATCTGTCTTTATGCTAAGCTTGGTCAGCCGGCAGCTGGTTGTAGCTTTATATTTAATGGACAGAGAACAGAGCGGTACTGTCTCAGCTAACACTTGGAAAGAAAGCAAACCCTCATATTTCCCACAGTGTTAAACTTTTCCTTTAATTGGTTTATTTATGACTCCATCTTCTTTATTTTATTTTCAGTATTTGAAATAAACCACTGACCTGCATGACACAATATGCACTCACCTTTGCCATGCTTCATCAGAACATACAATGTTTATTACTTTAATTTGATGAGCCATTAACAAAAAATAAACATTATCATACAAATCTAGATTAAGATAAAACTTTATTAAGCAGTGAGTTAGCCCTTGTTGGCAGGTCCTTCACAGTAAAAAACTTTCAGGCAGCCTTCTTTCTTTGTGTCTCTTGTTTCTGGTCAACTCCTGAGTCAGGGTGTGAAAATATGTGCCCCTGAAACTGCTCCCTTAAAGGACAACTTCGGTATTTTTCAACCTGGGCCCTATTTCCCCATGTGTATGTGTGCGTATGATTCATGGGTACAACTCGTTCTAAAACTGGTTCAGTATTGAGGGAGGCGGATGCAACCGGGAGCCACTAAATGAGCTAAAACGGTAACGGGGGCAAATGCGTCCCGTATAAGTTTGCGCATTAAAAGTGCTTTTTTTCGCCACTGACTGGTTCAGATTGCCAGTGCTATGAGTGCTATGAACGCTATGAGCGGAGTCAGCTGTCAGTCAGTGTTGGAGCAGAGAGGGGGAGGGCTGCCCCGCTGGGTACTGTAAGTGAGGATGTGTGTATGAAGTGTGTGTTTTTCGCCACTGACCGGTTCAGATCGCCAGTGCTATCTCTGTAAATAGCATACTAGCCTTTCCCTTACCTCTGGGCTTGTGATGTCACGAGCTTTGCTCCACTGTGTCTGTAGCTCTTTCTACTCGTGGGACAGAGAGGAGTGTTAGCATCCATTTGTAGCACAACTAGCCACAACTTCAGCATCTCACCGTCCGACAAAGGCAGCCTATGAAAGCTGTACGGGGTGTTGCGCGACATCCTGTTCTTGCGTTCAGCCCGTTTATTTGAGCACTCCAAAAACTCCGGTAACACTCCAGGGGGTAGCACGTAAAAGACTCCGTCCTCTGACTCTGACTCTTTTAACGTAACACACACACTTCATACACATATACTCACTTACAGTACCCAGCGGGGCAGCCCTCCCCCTCTCTGCTCCAACACTGACTGACAGATGACTCCACTCATTCACACTCACCACTGCCCCAGGGCCACTACAATATGCTATCTACAGAGATAGCACTGGCGATCTGAACCGGTCAGTGGCGAAAAAAAGCACTTTTATACGGGATGCATTTGCCCCCGTTACCGTTTAAGCTCGTTTCGCGCCTCAATACTGAACCAATTTTAGAACGAGTGGTACCCATGAATCATACGCACACATACACATGGGGAAATAGAGCCCAGGTTGAAAAATAACGAAGTTATCCTTTAAGGTCTTTTGTAAAAAGAATATGTTCACAGTCAACTTGCCTGAATAATATACGGGTTATAAAAGTCATTTTAAAATGTGAGTATCTGTCTCCCTGGACCTTTCCCAAAACATAAATCCACAGAATGCTTTTAATTGAATTTAAAGTGTTTTATGTCTATAACTTTTAAGTGAAATATTTCATACTGCCTTTTATTTCTAAGCAGCACACACCAGCAGCTTCTCTTTATTTTAAATGTACCGTCAAAAGACTTCTACCAACTTTAAGACCTCTCTTAGATTAGGGTTAGATGAACATATTTTGTGGTAATTTTGTTTAGTCCATTATACTTGAACTTGAGTTGTTTAATTGAACAGTTTAAAAAATACATCAGGCCGTAATGTTTTTGTCCAACAGTACTGGATTGTAATACTCATGAATCCCATGAATTAGTTTCTGAAGATGCCTCAGAGTGGAGAACATCTGCAGAGCTCAGACTCGAGTGCTGGATACTGCAGGCAGGTGCAGGGGAGGCTCACAGTGCAGGTCCTGGGTCTTTGTACCAACGCCCTGCAGGCAAATTGTCAGTGGCAGCAGAGCCTCTATGGGCAGACTCAGGAACGGGAAGAGATGTAGACGATAAAGTTCATCGTTTGAAGTGGTTCAGCTCAGAGGCACAGCTTAGAGACTCAGACATAAAGGCACACACTGCATCTTTCTCACTCTATGTCCTGCACACACACACACACACACACACATCCCGTGCCCACATCACAGCATTGAAGAGGCAGCCAGACAGTGCTTGCAGTGGTTAAGAGAGTCTGTAGTCCAATTTTAAATCCTTGTATATCTCTCTGTTTTACTGTCTTCGGCAGTGTCCAGAGTGTCATTAAGGCTCCTTGCCCAGTTCATCACTGCTGTGTGGTTAGGGATTATTTACAGGTTGGCACTTTGACCGCCAGCATCCTTTATCAACAAAGAAAGAAAGAGTCAAGTTCGGTGTTTGTCTCGCTGGGTTTGAGCGACTGCTACTGTGGGCGGGATGTCAGAGGTCAGGTACTGAGCAGGAGATCTCCTTGTCCAGAGCCCCACTCTACAAAATCCATTTCCCCGCTGGAATGAGGAGGACTGTCCAGAGAGATGCCCCTCCGCTCCCCAAACACCTTCTCCTGCAGCTCAATTATGTCATTGCGGATGTCAGCCATCATTAGCAAAAGGAAGTCGAAGGAGCCGGGTGGTCCCTGTGGATGGAAGACGGAGTAAGGGATTGATTAATATGCTCTGCATTTCATTTGTCACTGGGTTCGACAATCAGTAAACTGGGTTTCCTTTTGGAGGTGTGAGGCCAAACAGCCTTTTTTTCACAGCAGACATTTGGCATGTCGTAGCAGGAAAACTGATTAAAATAGTTGAACCAAACCACCAACCCAAACCCCCAGTATTTGAAGACCCAGGAATAAGACTCATCTTCATCCAGAATAACACACTGCACCTTTAAAAATAACTCTAATTCTATCAGACATAACATATTGGAAGATGTGACTGGATTTTAAGAGGATGTTCATGAGTATACTTTAAGAATATGAATTTACTTTATGTTTTAACTCTAAATGAACTTACAGGTGGACCTCTGGGACCTGGAGCTCCTCTGTCACCCTGTAGAGGAGAAACAGCACAAATTAACCCAATTCTAACAGACACAGCTTCCAAAAACTATAAACTACACAGTGCCAAATATACATATATTTAGAGCAATTTGCTTTATTTAGTAAGGAACAACTCACTAAAGTGTCCGGAAAACTGTGTTATTGAGTGTCAGGCAGGTTAAAACTGTAATGATTATTACTGGACAAACAGTTTGTAGAGTATAATGTAAATATCGTCAGTGTACTGTTTATCTTTACGAAAGGGACAAAAAAACATATGAAATATGGTTTTTCAGAACTGCGTGCTGTTAGAATGTAGAACTTGCCGGCCTTTTGTTTTTGGCCCTGTATGTGACCCAGACAGACAGGCAAAGGAGCAGCTTTACTGGACTCCATTCACTCGGTGACAAGTTTCTAACAGTGTAGCTTCACACACAAATACCCAGATACACGTACAGACAATAATTAAAAAATGTACAAGTTAAATAAAGATATGTAATAATAACCTTTTGTCCATCTCTTCCTGTTGCTCCAGGTGGTCCCTGCATGAAAGATAAGGCACATGTTTGAGAAGGTTTGTCAAGCTAATAACATGAGGCAGCAGACATTTTCAGCTACAGCTGTGCTTTTCATCCTATGGCAGGTCTGTTTGAAACGTAAGCTTAAGCACTTAAGAGCTCTAAAGGTAAATCTTGGATAATATGTGAATAGATTTGGCAGTTTTTTTCAGAGATTAAACATAAAACATAAAATCCCACCATACAGTTTTAAATCAACACTGACTGCCTCCTCTCCACTTTTACTTCCTCCCTTCTTTATGGCAACAGGGGAAAGTGGCAGACTGTGGCATCTTGTGTACACTGTCACTTCACCATAGATAGATACTTGATTGTTCAGGTAAAACCAGTGCTATTAAACTACACTGCTCGAAAAAAAATTAGGTAAACACTTAATTATCACAGTCTAACACCAAGTCAGGGATATCAATCTGTCCATTTAGGAAGCCCAAGTGATTGTGAATCAATTTCACCTGCTTTGATGCAAATCAAAGTGACAACAGGTGCAATGGAGAGGCAAAAGCAAGACAACCCCCAAAAAGAGAATGGTTTTTCATGTGGTGGCCACAGACAGTTGCTCTCTCCTTATCCTGACTGACTGATTCTTCTCTAGTTTTGTGTTCTGCTAGTGTCCTTGTCACTACTGGTAGCATGAGGTGATACCTGCAGCCCAATCAGGCTGCACAGGTAGTCCAGCTCCTCCAGGGTGGCACATCCACACATGTTGTCACAAGAAGGTTGCTGAGTCTCCCAGCATAGTCCCAAGAGCATGGAGGAGATACCAGGAGACCAGCCTTTACACGAGGAGAGCTGGACAGGGCCGTAGAAGGGCATCAACCCAGCAGCAGGACCGGTATCTGCTCCTTTGTGTGAGGAGGAACAGGAAGAGCACTGCCAGAGCCCTACAAAATGACCTCCAGCAGGCTACTGGTGTGCATGTTTCTGACCAAACTGTCTCCATGAAGGTGGCATGAGGGCCAGACGTCCTCTAGTGGGACCTCACAGCCCAGCACTGTGCAGCTCAACTGGCATTTACCAGAAAACAAAAGAATTGGCAGGTCCGCCATCATCGCCCTGTTCTCTTCACAGATGAGAGCAGGTTCACACTGAGTACATGTGACAGGCGTAAAAGAGTCTGGAGACGCCGTGGTGACCGTAATGCTGCATGACTGATTTGGTGATGGGTCAGTGATGGTGTGGGGAGCCATATCCTTGGAGGGTAAAACAGACCTCCATGTCATGGCAAACGGTACCCTGACTGCTGTTAGGTACTGGGATGAAATCCTCAGAGCGATTGCCAGACCATACGCTGGTGCACTGAGCCCTGGGTTCCTGCTGGTGCAGTTGGCCCTGGGTTCCTCCTGGTGCACTGGGCCCTGGGTTCCTCCTGGTGCAGTGGGCCCTGAGTTCCTCCTGGTGCAGGGCAATGCCCAGCCTCATGTGGCCAGAGTGTGTAGGCAGTTCCTGGATGATGAAGGCATTGATGCCATTGACTGGCCCTCTTGTTCCCCTAACCTAAGTCCAATTGAGCACCTATGGGGCATAATGTATTGGTGCATCCCATGCCACCAAATACCGCCACAGACTGTCCAGGAGCTCACTGATGCCCTGATCCAGGTCCGGTAGGAGATCCCACAGGACACCATGTGCTGACTCATCAGGAGCTGAGTCATATTATGAGTTGATAAAAATCATGCAAGTTGAGTCAGCCTGTGATTTCATTTTTTTACTTTGATTTTTGAAGTGATTTTGATTCCAGCCCAGTTGATGATTTTGGTTTCCACTGCATGTAATTTTGTTCTCAACAAATTTTAAAATGTATATCATTAAGATTTTTAACTTGAATATTTTCGTTCATCAAGATCTGATGTGTGATTTAAGTGTTCCCCTATTTTTTTTTATTTTTATTTTTTTTTTAGCAAAGTATTGTTTGTATGACTTGCTGACACACTGGATCATTAGACACACTGAGGATGTGACCTCCAAGTGTTAAGGAACTACTTTGATGTCCTGAGGTGGTGGCTCCAGTGGGAAATAAACTAAAAAAACAAATGTGATAACCCGTGCATTATGGAATTTAGTTTTCTTACCACTGGCCCCCTGCGGCCTCTTTTCATGTGCCTCAGGTCAGGTTCTGGACCCATGGGTCCCATGTCTCCCCGTGGACCCCGAGGGCCAGGCGGGCCCCTGTCCCCTGGGTCGCCTCTCTTTCCCGGTTCTCCTGGGTGCCCTGATGAGGACAGATGGATACAGCGATGAAGAGAGCGATTTAAAATTTAGGAGTCAGTAGCATCAGAGTGACAAACTGCAACATCACTGAAGGACACCGAGCATTTCTTAATACTAAGCTCCTCACGCAGGTCATTTAAAACCCTTCAGTTTACTTGTACTTAAATTGTTACTGCTTTAATCCTATACATTTTTTTTATCTCTTTGTGCTTTTATTATTATGTGTAGAGCATTTTCTTTTATTTGATTATTTTTCAGGACACTTCTCCTGCCTCTTTACCTTCCTCCTTTGTGTTATCCTAACAACTACACACTGTTGTTGCAGATGCTGCGTGCATTAATCACAGACCCTTCCTCTGCACACATCTGGAGCCAGTAGTGGATTCAAGTTTTCTAACCTTACAGTTATAGCCACATTACCTGGGACTCCAGGAGCTCCTGGGGGGCCAGATAAACCAGGGAGACAAGGGCTATCAGGACTTTTTCCTGCCCTCCCCAGATGTGGCTTGTCACTGCTGTTGGCCAGGCCAGGCACCTACAAAGACAAAGAGGAAATACCAAGTAAGCCGGTAGTAATAGAAGAAAGCCAAGTAAACGTGTGTAGTTTTACACATTTTGATTTATGTCATCCTTTAACCAAATCTAAACCTCTCTTTTACAGTCTCCTACATGCTGAACACATTTACACATTGGCTGAAAAAAGTAATCATTCGATGAGTGTTATAAATCATATTATTAAAAAAAATATATCTAAATGCATTCAAATATTACGTTTACAAAAAGTTGGCAACTGTTTTATCATTTTGGTAAAACATCTACAGGTGAATACTATTTGGTTCAATTTTAAGTAGACTTAAAGCCTCTCTAAAGTAGACATGTTACCTGGTTGGCTGACTGTGTGTTTCCCAGCCTTAGTTTTAGCTGCAGCAGACTGTTTTTCATGTTCATAAAGTCCTGACAGGTGAAGGAGCAGGTACCAGCACTCATCAGGGTGTCTGACTTCCCCGTTGAACTCACTGCAAGAACAAACAAAATATGTATTTGAATTTTTTCTGACACAAGTTTTCAGCATGGACAGGCACACTGGGAATAAAACTTCTAATATTCCCATACTGGTGTCCTGAGCAATACAGAGTCAAATCCCACTCAGTCACAGTCAAAGGTCATTTCCAGAATGAGAAATATTTAAACAGTTACTGCACAAAAATGAAAACAACCACCATACCACAATAATCAGAATCATTACATATTGTTCAAATGGACAAATAATCAATGAACCCATGTACTAATGCTCTAGTTCCCAACCTGAGTGTCCCGAACCCCCACTAGGGGTCGCCAGAGCTTTACAATGATTGCAAGGCCTTTTTTTTATTTTATCAGTTGTTCTGTACTGTTATTGCTATGCATTGAATATCAACTGAAATATCTATAGACTATTAGTCACGGGTCATCAGGTTACTCAATGATAGAAAAGAGGTCCCTTACCAAAAATGTCAGGAAACACTGTGATGGACACTGATTCAGTTTTCTACTGACTTTCATCCACATGCTGTAAAGCTGAACTGAAAGGTATACACTCACAGTTGTGCACAGGGATGCAGGTGTGTTGGTCCGGTGCGAGTATGTAGCCACTGCGACATCGACACAGAAAGCTGCCCACTGTGTTCACACACTCATGATCACAGACGTTGCTGCTTGGGTGCTCACACTCATTAATGTCTGTGTGTGTGTGTGTGTGTGTGTGTGTGTGTGTGTGTGTGTGTGTGTGTGTGTGTGTGTG
>NC_065506.1:13102712-13154950 GCF_006386435.1 Epinephelus moara | reverse complement strand
AGAGAGAGAGAGAGAGAGAGAGAGAGAGAGAGAGAGAGAGAGAGAGAGAAAGAGAGAGAGAGAATAGGGAGAAAGAGAGAAAAATTGACATTGTTACAAACAAAATAAAAATATTTTTTTAAAAATCCCACAAAACAGGAGGGGGCACTGTTTTCCTATTTAAAAATCCTGAAAAGTCACTTTCAACATGTTACTGCTTTTTAAAGAAGCCATTTGTTTGATGAACCTCTTTTACTATGCGTGTGGATCACTGTGTGAAGAAATGACTAAAAAACACCCCCATGACAGTTACAGTCAAATGTATTCAACAGCAGATGAGAAGGGAGTGTACTGACCCAGACAGTAAGGAGACTTGTGGGTACGGTGTCTCTCTCGGTCGAAGCGATAGCCAGGGTAACATGTGCAGACAACTCGTCCAAAGTTATCAGTACACTGCTGCTCACAGGGTGATGCTGCACACACATCCACGCCTGCAGAGAGAGAGAGAGAGAGAGAGAGAGGAGGCAGGGAGAACACAGATTGAGCAAGGTATTCAAGAACACTGAAACCAACATTACTGGAATCACACAGGACGCTATCAGTCTTTATCACTACCTCCTTACATTCATTAAGTTCCACATCCACAACTGGGAACTGATCACAGCTTTAACTGTCAGCACACAGACAACTCTACAGGCCAATTTATATGTGTAAATTATAACATGAGTGAAGGCTGAATTCCATTTAGCGGCTTTGGTTTCAGGGCCCTGGCTCACTGTTATGACTTATTGGGACACTTGAATAGAATGGAGCCATCTTCATTGTCAAAAGCTGTTTCCTAAATCACTCCCTTGTTGACTTATTAACTACTCCCTATTGAATAAACACTCGGTAGTTTACTCTGAAGTGACTGAGCAGTAAATTGAGATTTTTGACACTTTAAAATCAGCATTATTTTGTGTCATCACTGGCAGGAGTAGAATCACACGACTGTAATTTTAAAGAACTCATTGCATTGTGTGATTATTGGCAGAAAGCAGTCTACATCCATGAACACTACTCCATAAAGTGTGTAAGTGTAACACTCAGAGTATGGACACAAAATATTATAATATTGAGTAAATCCAGTTCACTGTACAATAATATAATAGCCAAGTTGTCTACTATGAAAAGGGCCCATTACAATAACCAAACCGACAAGAGCTTTTATCTGCTCCCAGGGCTTTGCCTTGATTACAGCCCCTGGCTTGGGCCATAAAAAGTGCAAAAACACTTCACCTTCTTAAATTAAAAGGGAAACAACGATAATTATTGATGAGTTTTCACCATTATTATACAGTTTTCTTTGGCTTGACAGTGTTTACCTTATACTCTGTTGCATGAAATGTACTTTAGATACAAGTTATACTTAAACTTATGGATAGACCACAGCAGGCACCGCTGCTGTAAATATTTAGTAAAACTGTCTAATTAAAAAGATATACATCCAGTAGGCCTAACACATGGATCTCAAGACATAGTGGAACATCAGACTGGGCAGTAAACTGATGTGGTCCACATCTGAGTGACTCTGTGGAACTTAGCTGGGGTTAAACTTAAATGAATTGAATACTAAAATGTGAGTAGATCCATAGAGCAATTCGATTTATGAATATAGTATGTGTGTATATACATGTATACACAGTGCGAGTTTTTAGGCACATCCATCCTTAAAAGGCTGATGTGTTCATGGAGGAACAGTGTTCTCTAGTGGCTGATGTGGATCACTCATCTGTGAAAGCTTACTACAGTCACTGTGCACTAAACCTGTTTGTCAATACTGTTCACACATGTTCGTGATCATGATAATGTCCAATTTTCACACTTATAAGATTTTCTTTTTATTTGTATAATACCACCAAAATGTGGCAGTTCTCTGAGCCAAACCTGTGGACAATTTCTTCTTTTGGTTAGCTATTATGTTGTTTGTTCCAGCACACTGCAATGTGCAAGTCATCCGAGACGACTCCTTAAACATAATTAGGCTTTTCCAAAATGTCAAAAGTCGACCATAACATGTACATTATAATATCTGGACTTCTTTGGAGGTCTACATAGACAAAAGTGGTCTCCAAACTGCTGTAGTGTAGAAATTATATCAGATTTGGAGCATGTGAATCACATGTGAGTGTGCACGTGCCAAACTTAGAGGTTAGTGTGAATGGTTTACCTACTTTCAGGTATGCACTGGCCCATCACAAACCTGAAACCGTCACAGCATTTCCTCCTGAAAAAAACAAGAACAGTAATAATAATCAGAGGTTTGCATTTCTGCCAGCATTTCCCAACCCTTCAACTTATCATCATTTCAAGAATAGTTTGACATTTTAGGAAATATGTTTATTTGCCTTCTTGTTGCCGGTTAGATGAGAAAATTGAAACCACTTTTGTGTTATTGAAAGCTGTTCTCTGTTGTACATGTCTGCAGTAAATATGAAGCTACAGCCAGCAACTGGTGAGTTTATCATTTTTGTAAACTGACGTGCATCATAGAAAAGGGTGGTGATACAGAAGTATCACAGCCAGATTATATATTTCTGCAAACACTTATAAGCAGATTGTCATTCCAGCTGTCTGAAAGCTTCTGGTCTGCTCTCCCATTTTCACTCCACAGTTAAAAAACTCCATTGATACATGTGAATATATGTGGAAGAGTAGCTGCAGTTAAGGCACTACTCATTCTCTTTCTTACTTCTCTTTGCCCCCTGACCAGTACTTGAACCATGACCAAATAAGCAAGTAAAAACTATTGCATAAATTCAGTTTTTTAACTCCATTACAGCCTCCACTTTTGTGATGTAAGCGCTCGTAACAGTTCAGTAAATGCAGTATTTTTGAAATACAGCATTGTGCAATGAATATTGGGAAACAACTTCTCCTCAAATTGATTTATGGTGTTTGGCAGTGACACTCGTCCAGCCATCCCGCAACAATCCTCCACATGTTACAGACATTACAGTTGGAAAAACAAAGAGGAAATGGCTCAGAAACTCAAGCAGCAAGGCCACGCAACAAATGTCACACACACACACACACACACACACACACACACACACACACACACACACACACATACACACACTTGGAGAAAAAAGGCAAGAATGCACGACTCCTGTCCTACAAAATGCATGCTGTTACCGGAGGGGAGCTAGCGTGCTGCCTCATTCACAGCCCCCTCAAGACAACAAGTTGCTTTTATTCTCCTCCAGCCTCCATGCAGTGTAACCCTAAATCACTCTGAGATCCCCCCCTCCTCCTCCTGAATGAAAAATAACCTATAAAACGGCGAGGCCGGCCTAAACTGATGAGATCCAGATGAGGGCGGCTTTAATCTGCAGCTTGTAGCTGGGAGTGTTGAGAGGGATGGATAAGGCTGGGCATGGAGCTGAGGTGGAGACAGGAGAGTGAATGCTGAGATGTCACTTGTTCAGTCAGTCAATCAGTCGGTAAATCCATCAATCATATAATGCATTACAGATGCAAGTCTGTTCTGAAAACCACTAAAAAGACCTTATCAGTTACCAGCCATGACAGATCCGCATTAAATTAAGTTTCTTCCATTTCTATTATTTTATTGCCACAGCAATCTCTGGCCTCGTGTCATCTCCCATAAAAATGATGCCAATGAGATCTCATTGGAAAATAGCTGGATGACGTGCAACAGAAATCGATTTCATGGTAGTTTCATATACAGTGTATATATATATAAATATATATATTGTAGATGACTATTTGCAGTAGGCTACAACTGATAAATACTGGGGCGGCAGTATCTCAGTCCATAGGGACTTGGGTTGGGAACTGGAGGATTGTTGGCTCAAGTCCCTGTCGGGGCCAAAATATGGAGCGTGGACTGGTAGCTGGAGAGGTGCCAGTTCACCTCTTAGGCACTGCCAAGGTGCCCCTGAGCAAGGCAACAAACTCCCAACAGCTTGGGGCACCCATCCATAGGCAGCCCCCTCACTCTGATATCAGATCCTGTTTGTGAATGTGTGTATATTTCAGGGCTGTGTGTATACAAGTGGAAAGACTGAATTTGTCCTCAGGGACTGATAAAGTATATCTTTTATTTCCAAGTTTAAAACAGGATATGGTTTCAATAATCGATACAGGCAAGTTAACAACACTAAACTAGCTGCTCTGTGAGGCTGCACTCAGGCACAGCAGTTCTCTGAGCTAAATGCTAACGTAAGCCTGCTGACATGATCCAATAAACTTGTATAGTGTATTGTCTATGTGATACATATGTGAATATGTGTGTGTGAACTTTGACACCTTCACTGCCACACTACAGATAAAAGCCTTATCTCAGAGTCTAATACTGTGTGTTCACACTACAAGTGACATAGCAGCAGGCTACACGTCATTTTCAATGAAAGCCGGTGACTTGACGCTACAAACTGACATGTGACATTTGTTGCTGCAGAAGTTTGCTGATACTGATACTATACTGCATCGCACTGCATCCAATGCATCTCCGTCTGCATCCCCTGAGGTGCTTTGCGGCAGGTAGCAGACAAACACAAGCCTGTGATGACGTAACTACTAATAAGCACTCGAACAACACTTCAACGACAACTCAGCGATAATGTAGCTGGTCGTGCTGTTGGGTTGACGCTCGTAGTGTGAACACAGCATTAAGCTCCCTCTCGTTTCCTTTGTTTCCCTCTGGATTTATAGCATTAGACTTGGCTCTCACCTCAGCTCTGGAATCTACACGGTCTCTGCACATACTTGCAAATCTACGAACCTTTCCCCACACGCTCTTATACATACACACACATCCTTCCATATTAGGTGAAACCCTAAAGCTAGTGGTAAAGCACCACAAATTTTCACATTGATCAAAAATGTGAAGCAAGCCAGAGCAGACCAACTGAAAGCTCACACCAGCAACTCACAGAGTAAACAGGAAAAATAAAGACATGAAAGCCAGTGTGAGCCAAGACTGTGGCAAATAGCAGAAAAACAACCCATATCAAAGATCCACAGAGCAGAGAAAGCCAACTGATCTCACTACAACACACCACACAGGCACATACGTTGATGGGCCGTCTGTCAGTCAGAAATGCAGCAGCCTCGGCAGCTCTCCCCTGGGTGTTTGTGATGGACGGAACAGGGAGGCTGGGGCCTCTGGACAAGCAGAAGAGGTTGGAGGGAGAGATGACCCGTGTGTTTTTGTTTTGGAATGTGAAAGTATGTTGGTCAGACCGGCAACAGGCCCAGTCAACATGACACGGCCTTTAAAACACAGACCATTACATTCACTGGCATCTGTCTTATGTGTGTTTAGAAATTTGTCTGGTGTAGTTCAGTTTTATTTTGGCACGGATATGGACAAAAAATGATAATGGGCACAAAATATTGGCAAAATATCAACAGCCTTGATTGAAAAATATCAGTAACCTACCTTCCAAAACCCAGAACAATCTAACCGAGTGTGTTCACATCTGCACATAGAACATGTGTGTTTGTGTGTGTGAGTCTGTGTGAGGGCTGGGATACCATCCAGTAATTGGGTACAGCCTTTTAATGTCAGTCAAGGTTTATTAGTGAGAGCGATCCATGACGCTAGCAAGCTCCCTCTCCTCCTCTCTCCTTTTTCATGTCCTCTCCGTGCACTTTACTTCACTCGCGCTACATCAAGTCTGTGATTTGAAACATGTCGATTCATATTCAGGCCATTCTACCGGCCTCTTGTTTCACAGAGCACCCCATTGGTTCACTAGTTGTTGACATAATCTCTGTCTCTCTCTCTCTTCTCGTCAGACTGACATGTTGTTGGCCTCACGCTGCCCTCTGTCCATGAAACCTGATGAGGTGTCTGCCTTTTCCATCTTTATTTCATTCAGACGAATATTTTTCTGTCCTCTCAAGACTTGCTGAGGCCAGGAGGATTGTTCAAAACCTTTAACAGCCACTTTTAAACTACGGGAACCAACAGGACTATCTGTCTGACATGCATTTCTCTGTGCTGAGTTCACTCTTCACTCTTTACACAGTTTTCTTTACCAACATGCAGCTCCAAAATGCACCAATGCAACTGACACACTTCTTACACATCTCTCCTCATGCCTCCATTGTCTCCAATGTAAACACAGCAAAGAAATGCAGTTTGCGGCAATGAGCGAGCAATGGCAAGGAAGAAAAGGACTGCTAGCAAATAAACATGGATGCAAACAATGCAGGATTCAAACACAGAAAAATCAGCTTTGTAACTGTTTTAGTGGGTTACAGGATACACACAATGGGTTTTAGTTAGAAAACACTGAATGTAAATACAACATTTGTTTGTTTACAAGAAAACTCCGCAGGGCACCTTTAAGCTTTAGTTTACATGAATTTGTTTCTGCATGAAATCAGTTCTATCTAATTATTTATCTCTGAGGTTCGAGAACTCTGGGGTTAGCCAACCAGTCGGTTACACTTCTCTATACAGCCATATGGCAGCATGAGGGACTGAATACCCGTTAAACAACTCACAGGGATGTAATAATTCAGTATGTTGTAGTGGTGCCTTATTTGATGTTGCAAAGACAAAGAATGCCAGAAAATGAGCCTGTGTACTTTAACTTTAACTTTCAACTTAAAAAGCTGTACAATAATGAGGCTCCAGTGAAGGTTCGGTCAGGAAGACAATACTTTTCATGCTCAGGCTGTAAGTTTCTTTCTCACCCATTCATTCCTTGCACACATGCTCACTCACTGGGTGTTTCTCAGAGTCAAGATAGGATCCTCAAACGACTGAATTTGAAGGACGCTACGTCATCGACCCTGCCAAAGACTGTTCCAATGTCAAGGATGCTTCCGGATTTCGAGGACTCAGTCCTTCTTTGAGAGAAATTCCAAGGATGCATGTGTGTATCCCCAGCAGGTATAAAATCCCCAAAATACTTAGTTAGCACACAAGTTGCTGGAAGTGAAAGCAGAGCCTCTTGAATGAAACTTGCGCCAGGGGAGCTCGGCAGTATTTAGATAAATATGTCATTTATTTGGATTAATGTCTCCATGAGTTTTTAACATGCAAGCGTGAAAAAAAATATTGACAGAAACTTCATAATTCATACATTCCAATGTGTCTACTGCCAAATAATGAGATTTTTAAAATAATGTTATTAAGATAAAAACATAAAAGTTTTTAAATGAATCATTTACAGCAGAGATGGACTTTGAGAAACATCCACTACCTATAGGTGTCATTGTCTGGGTAGGTCAGTTTAGTTCACAATCAACCAATAGCACAGCGACACACCTTCTCTGTCAGCATCATCTTACTGTTCCTCATTTTAAATATGGATCTTTCTCTGCTGCAGTTCTTTCCTGCTGCAGTTGTGCTCCCTCACCTCCCCATCACCGCCTAGTCTTTATGGATTCATCAGCCTCATCTGCTTCAGCAGTCAGCAGCCTCAGTGTCAGCAGCCACTACCGCCAGTGTCTGGACTCCATCGGGGGATTTATCTTGCTGCTGCTCAGATGTCCCTCAATCACAAAATATCTCCTTCTGGTGTCCAAGCACCAAAGACTTCTGTTAAATCTTAATCAGCGCAAATCATCTGTTAATCTGTACACATTTCAGAGTCTTTTACACGTGTTCACATCGTATGCACATTAAGAGATTGGTGTACACACAAAGGATTTGAGATCTAATTTCACAACTCTCTACACACATTAGCTAATAATATTGCTATTCCTGTATTGGCCCTCTACTGATCCATGAGTGTTTTATCAGTTTGTATTGTGCAATAAAATGAAAACAGCCTGACATGGTGACATAAACAAGAAACTAACTAAAGTACACAACCACAGTGCTGCAGAGTTCAGCAGATTTTGACTGATATGAGGAGTGAATTGTTCAGTTCCTCACAATCAGTGTAATAAACTGAGAGCATTGTACTTAATGTTAGACATGTAATAGTATAGGATGTGCTAGCAGTTTATCTGTTGTTGTATTGTGATCACCTATGTTAAGTTATGGCTCAGCCTGTAACAGGTACTTGTAGGTTGACCTATAGTATTGACTCTTCTGACTGTGTAGGCCTGCATTAAAATTCATATATATTGTGATAAGAATCAATTTGCATATGTTTCACAGTAGATTAACTCTGCGTTAAGAAAAAACATGGATGATAGAGAGGTTTGGAGAGGATTTGGACAGCTTCTCTTGGCTTTCACTAGCAAACTGTCAGTGTGGATATCATTAACTGTGACTGCTGGCTGCTGTTGTTGACAGCTTGTGTACCCAGAGTTTGATAAGTTACAATAAACACAGAACTGCAAATAGACATTACATAGCTCATACCAAACTATTAAAAATGCAGTGATTGGCTCTGATACACATCCAGCAGAGGAAGAGAATCTGTATGGAGCAGCGAGATTCCTTTTGCTGATTTTTGTGAGCAAGATAAAAAAAACATTAGCTACATCCTGACAAGCCTCTGACATGGCCCAGTGGTGTGTCTTGAAGATAGCTGATGGTGTCTACTTGCAACTTACAGTATGTGATTACAACTCCATGTTGAGTCTACATGCCACACTGACCTGATCCCTCAAGCATCCTAAACTCTACTCCTGTCCATCCTTTGGGTACCAATTATTCTCCCACCACTCTTTGGGCTTGGTGGTGGCTGACCTGGCAGCTACCTGCCAGGTGAGAGGTGCAGGCAGGCCCATGTACGACCCCAGTTCACTTCAGCAGCTGCTGCCAAAATCAGCACGGCAGCACTGGAAGAAACACTGAGACAGGATCCAGAGGCAGGCCTGGGCCTGGATCACTTTACACCGAAGATTATGTACTTTAGCAAGGGGTCTCCTTCCAGGGGGGGAATGCTCACTGTTATGGTTTCCCATCCAGCGTCACTGTGATTTATTTGTGCATTCACAGGCAGGAATGGGCCGCAAAGACAGGATATTCATAATAGCACCCCAAGAAAATCCCTCTACCTCCCAAAGTCTCCAGCCCAGACAGTGCAGGGGTCCTGACAGCAGAGCAGTATGGATGATGCTTTCCATAGACGATGCTGCCACCATGGATTATGACTCTCACTCACATTACAGAGTGTTGCTCTCCTAGTTTGTAGGTAGAGTTTGAAGGTGAGGGATATTATAAAAGGCTTCAGCAGCCCTCTCTCCTGATGTCCTTTGAAATAAATCTCCTGTGCATTGCCTCAGATTGCAAAAATGTGGGATGATTTTAGGGGGTGTTAAGATGCTGGGGGAGGAAATGAGTAAGAAATGAGGGAGGTGGACATTGACAGGAGGAGGAGGAGGAGGAGGATGGTTAAAAGACAGGGATGAAGGTTGTTGTCAGCTTTGAGTTTCCCCCTTGGGACCCCTGTGGGAGGAACACAGGAAGTGGAGCTCAGTGGAGGTCAATGGCCTCTTGACATGTCAGGACAGGAGACCGGCCATGTGTGTGTATATATGTATGTGTGTGTGTGTGTGTGTGTGTGTGTGTATGTCCTGTCAATTTGATGGATGCTTCTTACTGATGTGGCTTATACGTGTTACAATTACAGCATGCTGTATTCATCAACCATGCTGTAATTGATTTATTTGCTCAGCAACCCACACAGTCGCGAGCAGTTGAAAAACTTGGCCGGTCGCGGTGTGTATGATGGTGTGATGATGGATTAGGCTGAAACACATTAACATGATGAGACCAACAATGAAACACATTTTTGGAGGGAGGCCATGTTCTGTCTTATACATATATTCTTTCAGGAGTCTGTGTCGTTCATTTCTGATGTTAAACTTTTTTGTTTTGGTCTTTCAAATGTGTTGCTAATTTTCTCCTGTTGCTCTAACTGGTGTGATTTTAAGAGAATTTTTAATGAGGTGTTTTGTCCGTAAGCCCTTTGTGTGTTTTTTAAATCCCAAGTGAAAACACATTTATACTACTCTATAAGAAGGTGAAACTAATTCGTACTTTTCCACCCATTTGTTTCACAATGCATCCAATAAAAGAATACCAATTTATGACTACTTGTTTGAAATCCAAAATCTTTATATTCAAAATGTCCTTAACTCATGATCTTGGAGTCTCCACAAATTAAACAAAACCAGCCTTTACGTCAACTTCCTCCTAAAGGTGTGAGGGTGTTACGCGCGGGCGCATGTAGCTATTTTAGTGCAGCGTATAATTGTGTGTGTATTCTTTTTAAACTCTTGTGAGTATACATATGTGAAGGTGTTAGTGTGGCGAGCGTGAGCACCTCCTCTCTGTTTATTTGCTCTGCCAGCCCACTTCCAGGATCCAGGCCTCAGGGGAAACATCAGAGCTCTGGCCTAACAGAGGGAGCTTTGACTGGGAGCACAGGAGGTCTGAACCACTTCCACTAGAATACAGGCTGACCTGCAGTCCTCCTCCTCCCTTCTGCGCCTCACCTCTCCCACCCGCATCATCTTTCCACCATTTCTCCTGCCATCCCTCCCATCCTGACCCCCTCTTAAAAAAACCTTATAGGGTTCGGTGTGTAGGATTTAGGGGGAAATATTGGCAGAAATTAAATATAATGAGTATATTGTCTTAGTGTACAGTATAATCACCTGAAAACAAGAATTGTTGTGTTTTCGTTACCTAAGAATGAGCCGTTTATATCTACTTATGGGAGTGGGTCCTCGTCTACAGAGATCACTATGCTGCACTGCCATTTTTCTACAGTAGCCCGGAACACACAAACCAAACACTGGCTCTAGATATGGCTATTCTATACCTCTGCAGATAATTTGACACCTGGTACAAATCTGCTAAATTCTGGATCTTAAGTTGTTAAGGAAAAAAAGGAGAGCACACATTTTCAGGTGCTGGGCTAGCCCCCAGTCGGCGACAGGTCAAACAGCATTGGGGAAACACTGAGTTGTAACCTGAAACTGCTTTATTTAGTGTTTTTACCGGTTTAAATCACCTGGTCTGTTTGTTCAGGAGAGAAAGAGACCTCTGTGGTTAATTCTCCTCCCAGTAAGAACCTCCTGAACAGTGAATACTGAAAGGATCCTAACCAGGAGTTCATCCTTGGCACATGAAAGAAGTTTCAGCTTGTTGTAATCTCCAATCCTACTAGATACCACTAAATCTTACACACTGTTCCTTTAGCCTTTTGTGGCTTGCTATAATTTCCCCACTGTCATCACTGCAGGGTTATAAGAACATTTTTAAGACAATCATTAAACATCTGACACACTCATGTTTATATTTCTCGATAACTTCATAAGATGTAATAGATGTAGTCTGCTAACTGCTATTGAAAAAACTTCTGGGAAGAAAGTGGATAATTGTATTTCCTAAAATGTGTATTCCTTACTTTACCTTTAAGATATTTCACCATAAAGATAAAACAATTATTTAGGGACAGCCCCGTGGCTTGAAGGGTGAGAAATTGACCATGAACTGCAACATCTCTGGTTTGGGTCTGGCTGACAGGACCTTTTGCTGCATGTCTACCCTGGCCTTATCTGATGGTGGCTTAAATAGCCAAAAATGATTCTGAGAAAATGGTTGGTCAAAATCACCTTAAGCCCCACGATCCTGTGATATCTCAAAATGTAATTTAAAACTTTTAAAATATACCCATTGGCTTAGACAATTTTTTTTCTCAACCTGTGTATTATATATTGTTTTAAATAATGTAATTTAAATAGTTAGACATCTTGGGAAATATCTTAGAGGGAGTATACTGTAGCTATTTTTGACTAACCACAGTTTATCTATCTGCCCGGCACTTTAGTGCAGCATTTCTGGCTATAGCATGGGTTGCAGGTACAGTTTTGTAGGTTCCTATACGTCTTGGCCTCTGCATGGTACCAAACATGGCAACCTCATTTGATGACAAGACTTTAGGATACTACACATAGTCACTACCCCCAACCGTTCACCAAGAACAGTTACAGCACATAATATTCCCTAAAAGCACAAACTGTCATTTTTACATTTCTGTCTATGTATGAACTGAACAAACAAGATCCACATGTTTATTAGTGAGCTTTATGGGTACTTGTAGGCCGTTTTTTCACTTTGGACACAGCCAGGGCAGCTTTCAACCTGTTTTCTAGTCTGTAAAGCTGAGGTAGGAAATTCTATTTTGGGGTCATTAGGCAAAAATCCCATAATAACCTTTCAGCATATTGTAATTCAAATTGTCTGAGAGAACACTAGTCTTCTGCACCTCCTCTTGGCTCTGTTGTCAGGCTTTAGAAAATCTAGAACGTGATGGGAGCCTTTGGCCAATCACAGGTCATATATGAGACAGGGTGTTCCTATTGGCAGCTCTACAAATACAGATGTGTGTGCACATCCCTTCAGATGATTAAAGCCTGATTCAATAGCAGAGAATCCTGCAGAGAAATTTGCTATTCCAGCACTGGCTACAACTGCTTACACTGCAAAGCAACCAAGAAAAGGAAAATGGACTTATCAAATAGACAAGCTAAAAGACAATAACATAACAAAACATGCGTCAGTATCAGTTAAGCATTTGAGGGATGGAGAGAAAATGTTGCTAATACTTAAGCCTTCTTCTAACTACGGCTGCAGCTAATTCAAGCTGGCAAGAGCCTCAAAACATAGTATGATATGTCATCTCGGCAAGAGCCTCAAAACATAGTATGATATGTCATCTCAAAGAGCTTTACAGGCACGGACTTGAGTCAGGGGCTAAAACAACTTGAATTCAGCCAGCACAAACCCCGACGCCACCACTGGTAAAGCCGCTGACTGAAGGTCCTTTTCCGGATCTGCTGCCCGCTCTCCTACCTGCGAAACAGCCTGTAGCCACAGGGAGTGGGGCGGAGGGACCATGCGATGTGCTGTCTAGCTAATTCTTGTCTCATTTGTGGTCTGGTGGTTGGAATAATTGGGATATGGTGAGCTTTAAGCTAGCAATGTCCCAATTACCCCCAAATAATGGACCATTTCTTTAAGTTGAGATAGATATATGTAAATAAACTAAGTAGGATCATGTAACTGCTGGGTTATTAAAAGTGTTTGTGGAAGACCCGACCCCTTTCTTCCTGTCTGTTCGTTGTTCCATTATGCACAAAACCTCAGATACCACAGACCAGATTTCCTGATGATTGAGAGTGATTCAGAATCTCCCCGCCTCATTGTGACATTTTGTAAATTACCCGACATTCTCCATGCATGATTTCCCACAAACCACTGACCAGATTTAATGAAACGTAGGCGAATGATTCTTTTTCACACTTCATGCCAGATTTTTAAAATTGGCTCATAAATACTATGGTTTGGTTTCTAACTGCGCCGCCATCAAGAGACTGAAACACTTATGGGGCAACATGTTTACTGTTGCATGATTTTCACTTGTTCCAGGAAGATTAAGGGAAGGATTTCATAACTGTGATGACCATGTTTTCAGTTCTCCCAGCGGTCTCACTGTGTCACTGCGGGAATGTGGCATCTCGGACTCTCTGAGCTGCTTTCTGTGACAGATGCACACGTGGTCTGCTTTGTCCAAGTCTACAGGGATATGGAGGGCTGGTATTCTGCTGAATCTGACAGCAAGAACAGTCAGAGAACATGTGGAGAAGAACATGGGGAGGGATTCACAGACAACCTATTGTTTCCAGCTATATTCCTGTGCAGACAAAAGGAAGTAAATGTTTAAAGTCTTGCCAGAAATGAAAGGTGAATTAACACGACTTAAGTAAATCAAGGCCCTCCTGACTAATCAGGAAACACATCCACGTCATAGTTAAAGTTTGTGTATTGATCCGTGTTGTTCTTACATGTCAGCTAACGCACATTTCTTTCTTTCGGATTGAATAAATATTTTACAGATGGCATTTTAATGTATGTAGCAGCTGTAATGTTTAAGGCCCAAAAGACTTTGATTTACTCACTGGCCCAATGATACCAGATGTTAATGCCTCCTGCCCGCATTGCAAATGTATCTGGGAAGCCGCAGGAAATATTGCGATATTTACCAGACCAATGTGTTTCCATCATTATTCATTGTATGTTTCTTGGCATAAAAATAAGTGGATGAAAACCCAGCTGTGAACTGGTAGAATATCTCTCGTCAGTTTGTCATCAGATGTGTGTGTGTGTGTGTGTGTGTGAGTGACAGAAGGAGAAGCTGTCAAATGTAACACTTATTTTCACTTGGATGGTTGAATAATATTTTTTTATGCTACACACAAATGCCAGTAAAACACACCCTGGCTGAATGAAGGAAACAGTGACTGTGTGTGTGACGGTGAGCACAAGATAAGGGTTAGTGAGAGCAGCTTAGCAAGTGAGGTCATAACAGACAGATCGCTCATAATGACGTGTCTGGTTGAGTGTTCATGCCAGACAGGAAAGCTGTTTTAAAGGAGGACCTTTTACTAAAAATCCCACTGGAGACTGTAACTGAGGCTCAGAGTAATGGACTGATAAGACCAAGAAGGTCCTCTAAGTCTTCTTAATGGTCTTTTGACTGCCTTGATGTCAAAAAATCCTGGAGGCATTGAGAGAGTTATAGCTGTTCACAGTTTTAACTCCCGAGTTGTTACACTCCACACCTCCTCTGGTCTCCGTTTTCAGTTTTGTTACACGAGACAAAGCTCTGTGCTTACAGGAACACACACCCCGCTGGGCTTACCAACTTCAAACAATACTGCAACAACAATGTCGTTCCAGTCTGTTATCAATTGGGCAGTGATTTGTTTTGCTGAGGTATTGACAGTGACAGCGCAGCCATAAAGGGACTGAAACGAGCTAATCTGGAACAGATTGTACACAAAACTGAAAGAAAAAAAAAACAGCCATTGTACTTGTCCAGAGGGGCGTTCAGGTGCACACTAATCAGAAAAAGATGGAATATCATGGCCGGGCTTTGTTGGGAGGTCCAACTCTGTTCAACAACTATACGAAGACAATTATACCTCCATTAAACACAGGAAGCGTAACTCAAAGGCATTGTAAAAGTTCTCTCTGAGAGAAAAAAATGAAGACAGAGGACGGCGTTAAGTGCTTCTCCGTGAAATGTAAAAGCAAAACTCAGAGCGGTAGTATAGTTTCACAGACAGAATACCGTGTCAATCCTGAAGTGTGAGAAAAATGAACAGGTTGCTGTTCCCACAGCTTGGCGTTTGTTGATTACCATCCAAAGAACACAGAGAGAAAACGCCAAAGGGAGAAAAGAGAGGGATAGTTTGAATAGGATGCTCCGGGGACTTCCAGATGCAGTGCAAACAATCCGTAAGCGGATCGTGTTCAGGCTGAATGTGTTGCCCTCATGTGCAAGTCGACTATTTGTTGCCACTTTATGAGAGTAGAGATTTCACCAAGTATTTTAACATTTAGCTGAAGGCAAAAAATCTCTGAGTTAATGATCAGAAGTCAGCTGAAGACAGAGCTGTCAGTGCCTTACTATGATAAACTGCTGGTCGAGGGGATTTAATCACACACACACACACACACACACACACACACACTACATGTACATATCATATATGCACATACACCTGTTTACAGTTTACTAAATGTCCCTCTCAATAGCACCGCACATCTACAAAGTCAGAGTGCATCCACCCTTGTACACATTTACAAGCCTAAAGGATGAGCTCATTTATGTGCACCTGTGCGCTAACATGCAGACAGACACAAACACATGAAAATATCAAATGTCGTGATATTCAATCCAGACATCTATAACAACATGCATATGCAACCATGCACAAACATATTACTACTCATAAACACTATATCCAGGCACATGAAACACACACTGATGCAGACATCTGGTCCTTGTTACCTGTTAAAAACCAAAATCAAATCATCTCTTTCCATTCTTCAGTCAGGAGTTTCCTGCTGTTTGTCATAACTGCCTTCAGCACCTAATTTCACTGTTTAGTGTTCATCCATTTTTGGATTAATCCTACTTAACCACTGCAGGACAAGCCAGTGTTTTATTGAGCCTTAACATGAGCAACCAGCACATGTCTTAGAAAGCAATAGGAAAATACAGATGCACATTTTCAGCTCGAGTGAGAAAAACTGGAACGTCACACTTGCAGTAGGATGTTTTTTTCAGCGACAGCAGCGGTGTAATAGCTTGTTTTATGGCTTGTAAGAGGGGGACCTCTGACTGCAGATCCCAGCGGGCCCTTAACGTTCAGCAATGCAGCGTACAGTGTGAGACACACACCAACATACACACACACACAAAAACACACACGTCTGCTTCTCATCACTTGCTGCAGAGAGCAGCCTGCTGTCTCTACAACCAGATACAGATGAATATCACTTTAGTGATGTGATACATTCTCCCTCATTTTTAATTTGTCTCAGCATCTGTCTCCCAGACCGTGAAAGAAAGAGATACCACCAATTTGAAGTCAGTTTAAGTGGCATAAATGATCGCTAACCAGTATGATAAAACACTTAAATACAACCGAACACCAATTTTTTTTGTATTTGAAATGTTCTGTGAGCAAAAATGAAGAATTTTGCTCATTTGACCACAGTCAGAGAAAAGTTGACCAATTTTACAGACAGGGTCCGAACTACAGAGGAGCTACAGGATGCTCTACTACCCTGAAAGCCTCATTTAAGAAATGTAGGGTGGCTCTAAATAACCAGAATTTTTGATACCTTTTTTTTTCTGTGTACAGTGTTTAGGTTCCCAGAATAATAATAGGCTAATAGTAAAGTAGCCTACTTGTCAACGTGCATGCTTATTTGTGCCTAATTTGTTTGGTTGTGTGGTACATCAGGATGACTTCCTCAAGCCCCAAGATCAGACTGAAGTTGTTGAAGATGGCTTTAAGCAGTGCACTGTCATCACTGCTCTGGACACTATGATGAGTACAGTGTATGCATGGTTGGACAACCGGGTGAGATTTAAATCTCATGGCATCATTAACGCTCTGGATACTGAGCTCATCACAAAGTCTGACCATAAGGAGGAGGCTTGCATCCTTACTGTTGAGGGCTTTCTGCTTTACACCTATGGACCTTTGATCAACGTGCTGAACCAGTGTTACTTTATTTCCATCCCATATGATGAATGGCCAATAGGAACCTGCTCAACAGCCACACCTGGCCCATGTTTTTGAGACACAAGAACATCCTATTCCTGCAGTGGCCATCTTTGCGAGGGGGCGCACTCAATGTTGGTTACATACCTTCCATATATTGTCAGCATTTGAGGCTGTGGGCATGTTTATAATTGTCATGGGATGAAAACAAGAACTGGTTTGAATAACAAAATAACTAAAACCACAATCTTGGAACCCATCCGCTATCTGTCTGAGGATGATAAACCTCTGGGGGGATCCGGTGTAGCAAAAGGATATCTGCGCCAAGATTTCCACTTCCATCATTTCATCTAATCTCTATAAACAGATATCTGTATATAATGCAGATAAATTTTAAAAAGCTAATTTAAGGCTAAATCGATTGCCAATGTGTTGTGCCTCTCAATACAGACTGTTTACCTGTCACTCAAACGTAATGGCCAATAGAACTTGGACTACAGACAGACGACAAATGGAAACCATAACACCTCAGAGCAAAACTTGTCCCATTGTTCTCAGACTCTGCAAACATATGCAGATATGTTTTTAAAAGAGATTATTCAAACCATTGCCTGTCCATTGTGTGTTGGTTTTTATAACATGTTCCTATTGACTGCTGACAGAAAACAGGCTTCTTTTTTTCCCCCGCAAAGATACTTTGACATGTCACAGCAGAAAAGATGGCTGAATGTAATTAATCTGCTTCAGTATCAGTTTCTTGTTATTTTGCATGCTATCTTACTATGGCTGCCTGGACACTTGAGCTGTTCCCCTGTTTCACTCTGCAATTTACTATATTGTGTGCTGAAATTGAACATTTGCCATTTTTTTTGGCAGAGGGTGTCCAAATTCCAAGTGTGAATTATATTTTCTACCCCTAAAAAAAAAAGAAGCATTCAGTACTCCACATTTTGAAGATTAGAAAGTTACAGTTGTGGAATAATACGTCTGTGAATTAGGACATGAAATAAAGATGATTTACTACTACTCCCCAATTTAGGGAGTAGTGAATGAGTGAACAAGGGAGTGATCTCAGATATGGCCTTAACAGATTTAATATTATTAGTAACACCTGTGGGATTCCTACAATGACATTCAAAACAAAGAAATGCTGTATGCTGGTGAGTACAGACCCAGTTTGAGCTCAAGTACCAGTAAATATACACTATGTCCTCTCCAGTGATATTTACCCTCTCTGAACTTATCATTGACAAACATGACAGTCAGTCACTGTCATTTGATTTGCACTGTGACCATTTTGATTTGTCATGATAGGAGAAGCGCATGTGTAAATGACAATGTAATTGAAGTGTCTTAATGAGCCATGACAGTGACAGGGACACAATTACTTAAACTGAACACTTCAACTGAATGCAGCCATCTTTAATGTTATGAGTCACACCTGTGCCTCTCCTGCTGTGAAAAGTCTGTCCACACTGACAAAAAACACAGTGTGAATATATTCAAAGGTGATTCAGTCCAACACAAATGTAGTTAGTACTTTCCTCCTCTCTCACTGTATATACATTTCTGTCTTTCCTGTCTCCCCTATGTGTCTGAGTTTTGCTCTGCAATCTCCCAGAGTGAGTTCATGTGCTGTGGGCGAGGATAAATCCCCGCTCCTTTCCGCTGTTGGCATGTACAGTTAGAATATACACAAGGCAGCTAGTTAGACTAAAAGAACACACACAGAAAGTTATTGTGTGTCTGTGTGTGTTTGGAGCAGGTGCTCTGCATTTCATGCTATCTGGGACCAATTGACCAGGAAACATTCCAAATATACTTCTCTACTTATAAAATTACTGGTTTCTAAAAAAGGGAGGAAAACAAAGACCAGGGGGATGTGAGGGCGAACACAAGACAGAGAAACACATGAGAGAGACTGAATGTGAATCACACACTGAGTGAGTTGGAGAGAGAGGGGAAGTATGAACTGGAAAACGACAAAGGGATAAAGAGGTACAGAGAAAGAGGAAGACAGATGGTGAGGATGACAGGAGGGAGAGCTAAGAGATAAAACAGAGAAAGCAAAAATAATGGATGCAAAAGGACAAAATGGGGTTAAAGAATCTGGGAGGGAACACAAGAGAGCGTAAAGTGTCTGTATGAGTGGAGCTGCTGTGAACGTCTGATTCACAGGCACTGAGTCTCAGTCAGCATCCAACCACATGTCCTCATCTAGGTGGGAAGCCACTTACAGGAGAGAGAGAAAAACACACAGCAGCTTCCCTCCCTGCTCCGATTTCCCCTTCTTGGTCTTTTTAAAGACTTTTACGTGGTTTTCCAGGCATATCCCCCACAGAGGAGAGCGCTCGGCCTGCCAGGGTGCAGCTTTATTTCGTTTGGATCAAACAAATACCTTTGCTTCCAAAGGCCCCCCCTCTATTTTACTTTACTTTATTTCCTTTTCTACATGTACCACCTTCCTGTAGTTTTCCCTGCTGTGCATATTCTTGCAGATCTTTTATTATATTTTTTATTACTATACTAACTATGCTGTTAGGTAGTGGCCCCGGAGCTGCCAACCAACTTTTAAAAATTTAAATTGGTCAATGATCCTTGTTAGTACTGATCCGTCTGAATGAAAAATGGATCATTAGGCACAGAAATGCATGAGATGCAATTATATTAATTTCTGCAGCCAGACTGTTACGACCCTGCTCGTTAAAGAAAAGGGAAGCAACATAACACTACGTGGTTTTGGTAAAATTATGTATTGATAGTTTAGAGACTTCAGGGGAAAAGGGCTTAGGGGTATGTTTCAAATCAAAGACATAAATAAAACCAACACAAGACTCTTAAAATAAGAGCTAACTTTACCTAAGAGAAACCAAAAGTGAAAATAAATCTCACTATCTTACCTTACTTGATCAAGAACTAAAAGAAGATATCATAGCACCCCTGCACAGGTAGTGTGTCTAAAGGATTTCACTCCAACTGTCAAGCTTGCCAAGGCTTCATAGCTACCTGATCCAAAACTGCACCCTCTGGATTGGAGAGCTGGACCAGATGCCACTCAGATCAGGATCAGCTGTTCTTCAGACAGAGGATGGGCAACACCTCAGCATACAAACCAAAACTATTAGGAGGGTCAGACCATAGACAAGTGAAGTGGGTGTCGGCTGCAACACAGACACTTTAGAGAAATCAGTCACCCTAAGGGGCCTGACAAACCAAGCCGACAGTGTGTCTTTGGTCAATGTTGGACCGTAGGTGAGTATCGGTCACTGTAGTTTTTTGCAGTGTGGCCCACACCATTGGCACTGGCCATCACGCGTCAGCTTATTTTGGGCTGTTTCAGCATGTTGAATTGGTGTTAGATATGGCAGAACCTATCAGCGATTGAAATCACTCTGACTGGCAGTTCAGTTCAGCGCATGACAAGAGAAACGGAAGTGAGGAAATCAAACAAACGCCTAAAGTCAAGAGGGAGTGATGCCAAAACAAATTTGTTACATAAGGAAAGATTATTTTTCTTCAGCCATTGAACTCTTCAGCAGAAACCATTTGTATCATTAATCCTTCTAACATGGGGTTGTGATGATAATGTGCTAAATAGCATCTAAAATCCATCCTGACAGTCTTCTGTTTTCCCTTTTTGAATGGCAAATACAGACTACTGCCACCTGCTGGTATGGAGAGCTATTTCCTCTCATGCAGGTGCAGGATGTATGTGCAAGTTGGCCGATGGCTGGAGTATCTGTGGTGTGTTCAAGTGCGCCTTTTTGGCTGAGCCACAAGTGTTGTGAGGCGACACAACAGTTGGCCTTCATCGTCACTAGTTCTTTATGTTGGTTTGGTCATTTCAGGCCTTAACTCTGCATTTCCTTTTTGTGCTTTTGATCAGATAAAATCTTGAAGAGAGGGAGAGTTGTCATGTAAATTTAGGTATGTTTAGTGCTCAAAATAATTATATCTTTCTTCGTATATCACTTTTAAAACATAGTAAAATCTTTAACAGTAGAACAAACTGAAAACAATAAAAATGCTGAGGTTGAGAAACCATAGATCGATTTGGTTCTGGGCAGTGAAACAAATATATGGGGATCAGGACTGTTAAAAAACTCTTTTTTTCATCCATCTCTCCTCCTGTTTCCACAGTTTGTGGAGTTTTCTGTGTTTCAAGTGTCAGATCACCCAAATAAACATGCTTTAGCTTTTCCATTTATAAGTGACAGGCATCGTATCATTGTTAATTAGCTTCACTTAGTAAGTCGATGACTGCATTAAAATCACCATGATGTTAGAGAGTGAAGAACGTCTCTCAGCTGCACACTACATTATGTTTTCCCTCATTTGTTGTGGCACCATGTGGCCTTCATGTCTTTATCTGCTCTGTTTACTCTGTATGTGTCTTGTTAGTCTCAGTGACTGTCATGCCAGTGTGTGGTTAGCTGGATAACTCATTACCACAGTTTATTTTATATCTAATCTGCTGTGCTGCTGCTTGTCTGAATGGCTAATGGCTCTTTTGTTTATGCCCTTTATGCTAAATGAGTCCTGCCTTCAGTCGGCCTGTTTTGCAACATACTGATGCATCGCTACTACTAACACTGGGGTTTCACAAGTACATCTTTGTGTGTGGGTACGTGTTTATGGGGGGAAAGGTTAGCAGCTTTGAAATAATGTGCAGAGACCATGTAGGAGCCAGGGTTGAGGCGAAAGCTGAGTCCACTGTCATAAATTGAGAAGGAAATGAGGAGGAGATGAGAGGGAGCTTAGGACTCTGAGATAACACTTAATCTCGAGTCCTGCATTGAAGGTGTCAAGGAGCAAAGTTCACACACACTCTTAACACATGCATCACATACAAAATTCACCACACAAGCTTGAAACCCAGCCAACAGCTGTCTGTATGTTAATCAATCATTCTAGCAAGTCAGTCTGTCAGTCAGCAAATTGGTGAGTTTAACGTTCAGTCAGAATCCGGCTATTTTTCACCCTGTAAGCAACACTGTGTCTCATGTCTCAGTGTTATTTCAAATGTTGAAACTCTACACATCCTCATCTCTTACAGGGACCATGACACCAGAGACAGCAGGGCAGAAGTAGAGGACACTGGTGCTTAGATCAAAGAGCACATTAAGACAGACTGAAGTGTTTCTGTTTTTATTTTCTTTTGCCTTAACATAGTCAGACATAATCATTTTTGACAAGGTCAAGAACCGGATCAATTTCTCAACACTAACCTTGCTGACCTTCTCTGGTTAGCATAAAGTTCTAACAACAAAGTTTCGTAATTACACGCCCTTCAAAACAACACTTAGCATTTAAGAAACTTGTTGTTTATTTCATACGACCTGACCTCAACCCCAGCGTTAATACTCAGGCTACTAGACGGAGGCCTGGCTTCTGTCTCTCCAGAGCAAAACAGAGAATCTGAGTCCAACAAGAAAGAGAGAGGCTGTAGAGTGGAGATGGAGTCCAGGCCTGGACCTGAGTCAGTCTCGGTTGGGTCTCGTTAATGGACACTTTAAATGTTTCTGGGTGAGACACAGGGCAACTGTAGGTGGGGGGTCTGAACCTGGAATTGGTGCTTGGGAGAAATTGTCCGCTGCTTACAGACCACTATTGGAGTTTCCAAACATTTGAACAAGGTCTTTAACATTTCCACCTTGTCCTTTCTGGACAAAAAAAAAGAAAACAACACTCTGAACTCTTGTTTGGCAGGATGTTCAAATTATGCTATAAACAAACACTGTGGAATGACCTTCAAAACCACTGGTATCCACTCTCCAGGCGTATCGTGACAGGCCTCTGAGACCAAATGTGATTACATGAGCTGGCATGGCCTGTATAAGACTTTGAGCTCTGAAGTAAAGAGGGGAATGCTTAGAGATCAGAAAACAAATGTCCAACCTTCAGTAACCCTTAGCCTTTAAACTGCGGCCCACTAATTCAATCCAACAAAGACACACACACTGTGGTTTACTTAGCAAAACAGGCGAACCCCAACTGTGCAGTTCAACAACTAAAACCAGCAAAGATTTAAAACTTACTGAGTCAAGCCAACAACAATGTTCACTGACCAAAAGCAACCAAGTGCAAATTTAAAGCTCATGTGGTTTTTACAAACTCATGGCTTTATCCTGGGGTTGCACTGGTAAGACTTTACAAGCTTCAGATGTTGATGTTGTCTCAGTTGTGGGCGATCAGACTGTTAATATGATATCATAAAACACATACATTACGTAAATTGCAGGCGTCAATGAAAACATGGGGCTGAGGACCCCATAATTGAGATCATTAGTACGGGTGGTCAGAAACACACCTGACCAAACTGACAGCAAATTGTTAATGTACTGAGTGTGTGTTGTTTTGATACTTCAAAGGTCTAAGCCATATTTTTCTCTTTTTGGTCAGCCTGGTCTCCTTTTGTAATAATGCATGTAAAAGTCAGCACTGTAATGCAGTCATGTTATATACATTTTTTAGGACAAGCTGGGCTAGTACAATATGTATACTGCAGTGATGTCACATTAATGTATAAATAATTATATGACCAAAAATACAAAACATTAACAAAACTGGAAATTGAATCTCACAGTTATTTTTTCAAATCACACACTGAATTGTGGTTAAGAAGACTTTGTAGACAACACAGATTAAAAAAACAAAACAACAACTGTATTTCTTAAAGCCCCTACAAGGAACTTTCATTTTGAGTTGATTTTGGCGACCCTGTGGACAAAAGCGGTAGTGTTTTGCCGGAATGAAGCCTACATTTCCCATGAGCTCTAGCGCGTATTGTCATAAAGATGCTTACCTGGCTCGCACATGTGTTTGTTTTGGGGATGAATGAAACAACAAGACAGGAAAACTTTGCCCCCGCTCCTATTGGGGATCCCAGCTCACCTCTGCCGCGCCCCAGCTCCACCTCTCCGGCGTAAGCGCCACCGCCGCCGGGGTAAACGCAGCGGCGTTCTGGCGGGGTGAANGTCACACACAGACATCAGCAGAAACGAGAGACCTTTGCATATCCAGTTAAAAGTTCCTTGTAGCGGCTTTAAGTAAGTCCTTACTTGTACCATTCCTGAATAAAGCCAAATAAAATGTGTTATAATGGAATGATGGAAAAATCATGTCATTTATTACATTCACAATATCCAGCCCATATTTCTGTTGCGCATAACAGCAGCATCTGCTTATCCGTCCTGAATGTCATGTCATTCCCTTTCACATGTCCTTTGAATCAGCGCTGTTATACACACAGAAACACAGCCTCTCATGACAGACTCAACCCAGTGCATCATGGGATACCTCTTGCTCTTGGTAAACCTCAGCTAATGGCTAACGAGAATGACTCCTTTGAACACGGATAAATGTATAAAAATCATTCATTCATTCTTCATTGGATTTACTAGTTTTATAAAGACTCCAAAAAGACACTGCTGTTCCATGCTGGATGACAAAGCCTCTGAAAGGGATATACTGTAATTGGACTGGAGCCCTTGTTGGAAAGCTATAATGGAGATGAAGCGGCACCCATTTAGAGCAAGGTTCTACAGCATAGACTTACAGAGATATTTTAAGATTAGCAAAGTGCATAATTTGATGCTGTATACGATATCAGGGTTCTGAGAGGAATTAGAAATGACTGACGACTAAAAGTCTACAGCAATGGTAGCAGCTCCATGTGGCTGTTTTTAGGCAAAGCAGCATTTAGAGCTAAATGCCAATGTCGATGCTAACGTTTAGCTAGTACCATGTACCAAGTACACCATCTTAGTTTGGCATGTTAGCATGCAAACATTCACTTCTTAGCACTAACACAAAATGCAGCTGAGACTGGGAAGTTCTTTAATTGTCCAAAATTTAAAAAAAAATCAAGCTCATGGTGGCAAAAGAGGAAAAGTCAGGGGATAACTGAATTAGGCCTTGCCCACCAAAACATGTGTACATGGGTATTATTTTCAAATATGGGAAAACCCACTTAAAGTACGCTATAGACTCCTTTCCCATTGCCAGCAGACCAGAGCTGTCTACATGGCTTTGCAGCAGATTAGCATGCCTTTGTTTTTTTGTTTTGTTGTGTTTCCATCACTGCCAATAGGAGCAGGAGCCAATAAATACCTGTTACTACTGCAGCATTATTTAACCTATGTGTGAATGCCAATTGTAACCTTTCCTATTACACACAAAAGCCAGATGTTAGTGGTGTTAGTGGGTTTTTTGTGCAGTGGGAAAGGGGCTTAAGTCAGTATGATTTCCCTTCTGGGGGCCATGATTGAACCAATAGGTTGGCTACAAATTCGAATGCAAATTTCAGCATTTTATTTCTTGCAATAAAATCACATTCAATTTAAAATTTGCAATTCTGACACCAAATCACTGTGGGAACTTCTGTTTAGCAGAGCTTGTTGGGGTGATACACAGTCTGGGATTAAATATTTTCCCGGGAGAACCACTTTATTTGCAGAGAAGTTGGATTATTCTGGTTCAATTGTGGTTTGCTCTGCCTTGGCTTATAACAATGGTTCTGAACTGAGTTGCTTTATGTGGAAAAAACTACTCATTTGTTGCATTACTATTAAAGAGATTGGGTAAAATTAAAACTATAGCAGCAATTCAGCGATTAGTTATTTTGTGTTAATTGCTGGAAGGATTGAAAGAGTTTTTAAACCGTACAGTTACACAGACAGAAAAAGCTTTCATCCACATCCAACCACAAAACACAGGAAAAAAAACAACTTGGAGAGAACAATACTTGACATATGCATATCATTTAAAGGCTGGAAATCACAAGAATACACTCGTCCAAACTGCAGTTTGGCAACAGAAAGGGGAAAGGGAATGCAGCTACAGTATATCTGATGTGGACACAATCCACATATGAGACGCATGTGAATACCAGTTGTAAAGAGGCCTTCCTGCCTTCAACAGTAAGCACGCAAAAACATGTTCACAGAGGCAAACCCTGCATGAGTAGTATAATGAGTCAAGACGGGAAGTGATTGTGGTTAAAATCTTATTACAGCTGGTATTATGTCTCTGACCAGTGGCGCTCTCTAACACCAAAAGCATTAATAGATCATAAGCAAGTAACGACAAGTAGCTACAACAAAGAGCCCTAATGTCTAGTGATGCTGGTGAAGATGTTGGCAGGTCACACACAGCTGTATCTGTGTACTGTGTGTGTATAAAGTGAGTGAGCGAGCACTGTTTCTATAACAGATGAATGGTGATTTTTAAAGCAAAAATGTGTGAAACGAGCCAACAGTGTAATGATATCAGAGACCCCCGCAAAGAAGCTTCAGAGCCAACAATTCACCCAAAATGACCAAAGCCTGTGTGACTCAGCCTTGAGAAATTCCTGGAGGGAAAGTCAAGAAACACTGATTGTAAGCATTCCTTTTTTTCTAACCCTGAGTTTTTCTCTCTCAAATTCAGTTGCACTGTTTTCATCCGACCACACACTCTGCACTTAGTTGTACTGTAGGAATGTATTTATGGAGGAAATCGATAAAGAGAGACTATGGACACATGATCCTGATTCAATAACTCTCCTCACTTGGTTAGAAGCTCTCACTGAAGACAAGAGCAAGAAATACACTTGAAAAATGTGAGGAAAGAGGAATGGAGGAAACCGATGCAATATTGCTACATGTGCTCTGAGACGTCATCCTCTCTGAAGCTTTATCTGAAGTTATGCCAGTTTCTTAAGATGGGTGTATACCTGGATCAGCATCTTGTCTTCTTGTATTTCCACAGATCATATGCTGTAGTGCCCAAACATTTGGGGCTCACAGTCATCAGACATGGAAATCATTTTAACCTTGTTTTCATCGTGGATTCATTTGCTCATAATTGTTTTACTTAATTGATTAATTTTTGTTTGATAAAGTAATAAAAGGGCCAATCATAATTTTCTAAAGCCAACGGGTACATTTTCAGATTATATGTTTTGTATGACCATCAGTCTAAAACCCAAAGATATTCACTTCACTAGCATCATGCAGATAATGATAAGCAGCCAAGATAAAAACACAATGTGGATATTTACTGACATTGTCTCATTGTAATCGCAGGCCCCCGAATTGAACGAAACAAAATTGTATTTTCGCAGCATTTGTCAGCAATATCATATCATATATCATTGACTAAATAGTCAATATACTCCCTTAGTTTAGAGGATTTTTTTTACCATGAAATGTCCATGAGGGCGGCACGATGGTGTGGTGGTTAGCACTGTCGCCTCACAGCAAGAGGGTTGCCGTTTCGATCCCGGGTGTGGGAGCCCTTCTGTGCGGAGTTTGCATGTTCTCCCCGTGTCAGCATGGGTTCTCTCCGGGTACTCCGGCTTCCTCCCACAGTCCAAAGACATGCAGTTTGGGGACTAGGTTAATTGATAACTCTAAATTGTCCGTAGGTGTGAATGTGAGCGTGAATGGTTGTTTGTCTCTATGTGTCAGCCCTGCGATAGTCTGGCGACCTGTCCAGGGTGTACCCTGCCTCTTGCCCGATGCCAGCTGGGATAGGCTCCAGCCCCCCCGCGACCCTCAAGAGGATGAAGCGGTTAGAAGATGAATGAATGAATGAATGAATGAATGAATGAAATGTCCACATATGACTTTTAAACTAAAAACTTAGACTTGAGTTAGCTTGGGAGCGGTACAGCACTTATCACTTGAGATACTGCTAATCTCAGTGAGTGCTGCTGTTTGGTGACTCGTCCAGGTGATGTAAATAATACTTTTCAGTTCCTGCCGTTTCTCATTTCTGTTTCTCCAACAATAGAGCAACACAAAACTATAATGATCCCACTGGAAGAAATGGGTCATTGTAACCATGGGTTTTGGGGAGGCTCATCTTCTCACGCCTATCAAAACCAAACATCACTGTACAGTGAGACTAAGAAAGTTTGTTTTTTTCTGATCTTTTAATTACAGTAAGTAAAGTTGATGATATTACACCACTGTGCTTTGAAATCATGTTTTTAGGGAGCTCATGTGAGGAGCCAAGCTCCCCCTGGCTCTCACACACTTATTGTAACAATAAAAGAAGCATAAAGTATGGTAACAATAAAAATCAATCATGTCTCCATGATTTTTATCATCATCCCTTACTTAAACCGAGTAAGAGCCTGAGCTCACATACTGTAGCGTGATATTGTGGGTGTTATCTGTTGCAGTAATGAGCCGTGCAGGGTACTTAAACCAGAACAACATGCCAATCAAGTGGAAGGATGGTTTACAGTTTAGTGGAGCCCATCAGTCCTGTCAGAGTTTGACTCCACAGCTGAGAGTATTTAGAGAGACGGGGTTCAGAAAGCAGCAGAAAATTAACTCTCATCAGCATAAACCTGCTGTAACTGCCAGCACAGACAGTACAGAGACAATCCATACAGAGTCATACATAAACATGCAAGCTCACACACACTCACATCACTCAGAATCTGGGTACGAACCATGTATATTTGGCTTGGCACGGCTGAAATCTGACCTCCAGCGAAGACAGAATAAGAACGCGAAATGGCCAGAACAATAGAAATGTAGAAATCGAGCTGATTCACCCTCATCGCTGTGAAAACCACACTGGAGGAGGAGGACATCTGTGGCCGGCAAGATCTTTGTTTAGATGGTGAGAGCAGTGAGGGTTTACTTCTGCATAAGACCACAAAACCCTCTGAGACAGAGGCATTTAGATTTTAGCTTATCCACAGCACACACACATGGTGCAGCAAAAGAGGTCGACAGTGGGACTGACAGGAGCAACGAAGTGCGAGAAGTAGAGTCAGAGTCACAGTAAACTGACAAACAGGTTGGGCAAATTTCATAAAGGCTGTTTTTATTGGGATACATAAATCAGCATAAGAAATCGTTTCCTTAAACATCAAAGGATCATTTTCATAGAAGGTCATGCCTTATGTAAACTGCTATCATAATTTAAGTACTATAAGTACCATAATTTGCCTCTCTGTTTTTATAGCAACTAAACCCACTTTCTTTGGGAAGGTGTGAACTTTTCCGAATGGTTGGCATGTCAGTTTCAATCAAAACTCAAGAAATATCACCGATTCCCAGATCATTTAAATATGAGAGAGGTGTGCCAGGTGAAGAAATAAGAGAAGAAAACCAGAAATGGTTGGAAAATGTCCAGCCTGTCTGAACACGGCAGAGCTGTGGGTAGAGATTAGACTGTTAGACTGACCAGGACCGGGTCAAATACAGTTTAAAAACGTCAATTGTCCAATCATAGCTGAGAAACTGTAACTAGGCACGGCAGGCATGTCAAGCTTGGGATTTCCCCATGTGTAGTCTGGTCTTACTCCCAGAGCGCTACAGTATGCTGCTTAGGCAGTGCTCCCAAGGTCAATATGCTACAGCGACGCAGGGGGTACCCTTAAGTGTCTGTATGAGATGAACATGGCTTTCAACCAGCTCCAATGTAAACCTGTTTGCCTCATTATTAGATGTAAAGAGCAACAGACGTAATATAAAAAGCCAGAAAATCTTCTTAAGGTTGGTTGGGAGGTAGGTGGATGGGTGTAACAAACACAGGAGACATGTGCTCATATTCCATGTGAAAAGAGAAGTCACTGTTGAGTTATTTTGTCACATCAGTCATTTGTCACATTAGTAGTTAGTCATATCAACTACGATCTTTTCCTAACCCTAACCAAATAGTTTTGTTGCCTGAACCTAACTTTCATAGTCAAGTGAGTCAATTGACATGAATTATGTCAACCATGACCTGTTCCTAACCCTAGCCAATTGGTTTTGTTTATCCCAAAGCTAACTGCCGACCCCTTCATGACTTCCCACTGACCTCAACCCCCTGCGTCAAGATTCAAACATCAAAATATAACGAGTAGGGATGGTCACATTGAAGAATAAAATGCAATTGAGCATGTTCAACTAACTACCTTAGCAGTGACCAACTGGCACTTACAAAGCCAAGGAGCTTATCATTAACTAACGACATTATTTTGAGGAGTTATGAGTTACATTAAAAAAGGCCCCATTCACGACAAACACATACACCCCACTGCAGACACAGATGACCTCAGAGTTCATGCTAATGTTAGCTTCTTGGTGAGCAAGTGTCTTCACCATCAGATTTTTAAGCACATCTTCATGTATTTAGCCATCGAGTGCATATATGATATCATATATGCTGGAGACAGTATTTTCAGACTCATTGCTAGCTACACCAGGTAAGACCTTACATCAACAGTTGCCATTTCAGCAGGTAAAATCTATCTACGACAAGAAATGAGAGGCCCGAGTCTCTGTGGTCTCAGACCTGCAGTGCTACCTCTTCCTAAGTGGATGTGATCAGGAAAGCAAGCAAGCATGCGAACATTAGATTGTTTCCCAGTGACGAGGAAACCTGTTTTTACTCTGTCTAAAAAGATGGAAATATGTGCAGGCTGCTTCATCAGCTCTGTCTGGAAAACATACTGCTCCCATTGAAAGTAAAATTGAAGGTAATATTTATGTAGACTACAGACACAATGGATCAATCTGGTCGCCCCTGAAGTTATTTGCAAAATCAATTTATTCCAGGTCCACACTGAACTGCCTTGAGGATCATGGCAAGGAAAATACAACCTCATCTAATCCACCTCCTCCAGCACCACACATCTCTTGTAGAGCCAGAAATTAAACAAGACGCAGAGCCTGTTACAGCCTAACCTTGACAATAAACAGATCAGATGGTCTGGCCTCACACCAGACCTGGTGCCTCATTTATTAAAGGATCTTCTTACGCCAACAACCAAATCCAAGCCAAAGTTTGGCTTCAGAAGAAAGTTATCTAAATGTCAAAGTGAGCGATTTACATTGATTTTTCTCCTGTTGTGTATGATGTATGATGAGCTTACAACTTGCCACAGCGTCTACATTGTATTGATTTATTTCCTTCCACCTATGTTTCAAGATGCTCATATGATATGATATCAAAGGATATTTTCATAAATTAGATGCCTGGAGACTGTACAGTACTCTATGTAATAGAGAAAAAAGAGCAAGAAAGGAATAATATTTCAGATCTTTCAAAATTGCCCCATATTCTTTTTTTATATCATCCTTGTTGTACTTGCCCTCTTCTTAATTCTAAAAAATACACTGATAATTCAATTATAAAAACCTAATCTGATGTTGTTAATCACTAAGGGAGTCTTTCCACTGCATGGAAACAGCGCATCACTAATCAAGTCCTCCTCTGCCAGACTACTTCTACTTTTTAGGTTATAATGCAGGCCTAACTCCCTGAGGGGGGATGCCTTCCCTAAATGTTTTAGCTCTGGACCCAAGCTGAGTGAGTTCAAGTTCAAATTCTGTTTTACTGTCACAGAGCCAGGCTGGTGGAAGTCCGTTCAGTGCACAGGAAAGCTGCAGTACAAGGGAAGGAATAACAATGTTGTTCAAAACTGACATTAGTCACTTCCGCTTTCCAAAAAAGTAACACTAACAAACTACAACATGGAGTTAGAATATATTATGGCAGGACATCTGTGTTTATTAAATACAATAAGGAATACAAGGTTAGTAAAAGAAAATCCTCATCTTGAGCTTTTGAAGGGTGTTGGTTGACAAATCCTGACACTTTATTTAAAAACCTGCATTTTCAGTTCAAGATCATCACTCGTTCTCTGACTGATGATCTCCAGGAAATAATTATTTTCCTCTCCCATGAGCATATATAGTTTCCAACAGGGGGATATACTGTGTGGAGCTCTGGAAATGACACTGCTGGGTAGTTTAGTGGTTACAAAAAGCATTTCATAGCCCCAGAAATTTTCTGGTTCAATCCTTCCAACAGACATCAGCAGCCACTTGTTCTGTCAAAGTGTCCTTGAGCAAATCACCGTTCTGGGAAAGACAGCAAGCTGAATACCAAAACAAATGTATAGTGTATAGTAACTTCCTGCTGTTACACTCAGTGGCTCAGGCTTATTGGGCCCAGTGGAAACTGAAGCTGGGAGTCTTACCTGAAACAAGTGCTGTTCTTCCCCCCAGCTCTGACACAGGGATACTCCACGGTCAAGATCTTATCTTCTGGACACTCCGTACTGAGAAAAGAAAGATGCATGGAAGCAAATGTGATTGAATGGCATTTTATGTGCTATACATACACATGAAAATGACATGCAACAAAGGTCCAGGTCTTGATGTAAACAAGGGATGTTGTGGTTCATGGCTGGTGCCTGAAACCCCTCAGCCACCAGGGCCCTTTAAACAGTTACACCTGGTAGCTGTCCAGTACCCTGGAAATCCAGAGTTCTCCTGAGAGCACAATTTGAATTTGCTCAGTGAGTCACTCTGGCAATCAGTAATGATGCTCATTACCTATGCCCATGAAACCGAGCTGCACCAATCACATTGGTGTATCTGATATAGGCGGGCCAGAGGCGAGCTAAACAGATGACGACAGCGCTGCAACGACGAAGTCCGGAATCAGTCAGTAAACATTGCAAGATGGCTACGGATGAACACTGGTTGTTTGAAATGGCTTTGGCCGCTACAATGAACGAGTTAGACTTGGCTTTTTCTCTAAAAGAGGAACTGAAGACGGCGCTGGAGTCTTTCCTTTGCAAGAAGGACGTTTTAACTGTTTTGCCGACAGGATACGGCAAGAGTCTAATCTACTTGTTAGCTCCGCTGGTAGCTAAGCATATACGTCACCCTGTGTATTGTTCTGATTGGTCGTAGTGTTATCCAATTGCGTGCGGTGATATTTACAAATGCATGCTTGGTGCCGCCCCTCGAGTTGGACCATTTTCATTACTCATGGCCAGACCCTAAATCTTTCTAGATTTGGGTCTGGACTTCCAGGCTAGCTGTCCAGAGCATTAAGGGGTTAAACCTCAGCAGTACTTTGACATGAATTGCCACATTATGCAGTGTTAAACATACATGGCATCATGAAAAAGTTGATAGTGCCAGAAAATTAATAAGTTAACCAAAAATATAATTAGCGGAACAATCGATAATGAAAACAATCACCAGTGTCAGCCTTAAACACATAAACATTTTACATAAGGGCTTCTTCAATTTTGTGATAAAGATACACTGAGCGGGACATTTTACAAAATTTTGTTAAAAATTCCAGTGCTCTCTGCTCGACAACCTATGCAATGGAGACACTATACTAAATAACCTCAAATGGGCAAAATTGAACTAACAAATCTTTTTAAATGACTCTTCTTAGTGTGCAGTATCTAACGAGTCAGCCTGTCGATCGACCAAGCGCTTGTCAATCCTTGACTTTTCCCATTTGTTGTTAGTGTAGGGTACTGCTCGCACTGCTAAGCTGAGTGAGTGAGGACCAATTAAATCAGACTCCAGCCCAGACCTCCAGCAGCCAAGGCCATGGTGCATGGTGCTCCACAGATGCTCGTTCTTCTGACTTCAGTGTGTTCATGAGTTTTAAGTTGTAAGGTGGAAACAACATGGACATTACAAAGAATATGTGCTATGTTTTACTGCTCAGAGCGTTCAAATAACACTTTGATAATGAAGTGCAAAGGAAACAGATCAGGTGAGCCATGACTGATTTCTCACATTATTCCAACACCACATGAATGCACCACATGACTGGAGGTAACCCAGACATCTATTACTTGTCCCTTAAAGAACGACTGATCGTTGGCCAGCGACATTTCTGTGACATCGTATTGAGCTTATAAACTCATAGAGGATGACTGGTAATTCACTAAAGAAAGGTTCTGAGGAGTGGGCATCACTAGCTGTTGAACGTGCATGTAATATAATGGAGTGTCCTGAAGACACTGACATCCTGTTTTGCAAGATGTATCAAAACTCAAAGGGTTCGAAAGATTTGCATGTATTAACTCGAAGGAACCAATACTGTCAAAAGAATCTGTTCGCCCATTGCTTAACATATCCATGGCATTTATGTACTGTGTTACTTATCAGCCGACATACTGTAAATCATCATTGTGCATGAACGCGCTAAAAGAACACGTTCATTGAACATACTCATATTTTTGGCGAACGGTGAACTGAACACATCGGCACTCAGCATACCGACACAACACTGGCATGGCTAGTGCTAAAGGCACTTCTGACAATATGCCTACCAGTACCGTGAAAGCCAGTTCATTTGGATGTTTGAAGGACTTTTATGAACAAATCAGCACAGATTCTAACAGCCACATCAGCAACAAATTTGAAACAACACACTGAGTTGAAGCATTTGACTCATCTTGGGAAATATCTGAGTGAATGATGATCAAAATATATTTTATTTAAAAAAAAATGGAAGACATGAATACAAACTTAGGGACTGTGAACTTACCTCAAAATTCAAATTGTGAATTATGAATGGGAACTAGTTCTTTTTAATCAGTGTGAACTGAATTTTGAGTTAACTCATTAAGTGTGAACATGCACTACACTTCTGTAGCCGTTATGCCGACACTGATATATCTATGTTAGGCTAAAACTGGCTGATATATTGACCTGGCTCATTTACTGGTCTAGCTCTTAGCTCTGTCATGAAAATTATTAAATAGCCTATACCTTGTGAAATTCAGGATGTCAACAAAGCTAACAACACTTTTATTAATGTACATTACATTGCTGGGGCAATGTCAATATTACAGTCATACAGTAGCATATACTTGGTCTCAGTTAAAAATTTAAGAACTCCAGTTTGATTACAGTATGAGGTCCATCAATCACAGCAGTTTATGTGAGTTTATACTGAACCTTTAAAGCATAAATCTAAGGTTTTATGATCCTGTGTCATTTTAAATAATGTGGCCAGATTGTGGGCTGTATACATAAAAAATAAATCTGTTGTCATTTAGTGGGGTTTAACCTGCTGCTCAGCGGTTTGCTTCAGTGGTTTCCTCTCCTCAGAATATTGGGTGCATGTGCTCCACTCACATCCCCTCCTCACCTCCTGACCTACTGTGTCCGGGCACCTTAATAGCATCTGTCATGTTTTGTCTGAACACAAGTAACATTTGGCTCTCTGCACCGCGACCGATTCCAACCATTTGGAGTTTCCCTTTGACTTTTTGCATTTCCTTGAAAATCACATTAGATTAGACGCGCTACAGCGGTTCATCCCGGGGTCTCCTCTGTGACAGGCTGCTTTCACAGTATGTCGCAAAGAGCAGAAACCAATAAACCACACTAAACTCTATTATGACTTTTGCCACTGTGTGATAATCTGACAGGGAAGTGCTTGTTTTAAGGATTAAATTAAAAGCTGAAACAAACTAGTAATGCGAGTGAAGTAGATGCCACTAAAACGTTTACAGAGCTTTAATCTCTGGTATCTAACCACATCAGTAAACTGTTATTCAGACGCTGTGGTTCAAACTGAAAAACATACAAATTACTACTGTTTCTAAAAAGTTTTGTTGAGGCTTTTTGTGGAGTTTTTTTGTGATGATAAAAACCCGACATTTGTAAACCACTACATGCCTGATTAAACTTATTATGGATGAGGCTGACATGGCTTCACCAGCGTACTGCCGTTCATTCACAAAAAATCAAGATATTTTTAGGATCATCTAATCAAGTCCACGAGTCTTACCTCGAGGTGTCCACTGCAAGCGTCGTCCTGATAGAGCTGGCACCAGATTCCCACAGAAAAACAACACAGATAGCGCCAAATGGTAAAAGAGTCGCACCATAAAGTTGACCCATGTCCCCTCTGCGCTCCGGGACAGATGATCCGTTCAAGGGAAAACGCCTTCACATCAGTAAAAACGCCAGTATATTCATTTGTCAGTGACCCGCGCCGGTTGTGGTGTCAAAATATCAGAAATCCTTATGTCAAGTATCCCACAGAGGTGACGCACATGGAGACTGTGCGGTTATAAGTGCTGCGCGGTGCGTCCGGAGACCGTCCCAACTTTACGCACTGAGGCAGAGACCCCTTGGAGAGCTACTGAAGGGTTTACAGCCCAGTGTGTTCTCACTAATCCCTGTGGATTTACATTCCTGCCTTTAAAGAAGAGACTGAGCATACACCGGCACTGCCCATTGGTGGTGATGACGTATAGTGGAATGATAACACTAATGATCATAGTTAAATGGTGCCCTCAATCTCAAAATTATCTCCAGTCTTATGAGAGTCAACACATTTCAAAACTGAGTTTCACCACATCACAGTGAGCTGAGAGGAAATCCAGGCGTTAGGGGGCGCTATTGGAGGCTGTGACGTGCAATTGGGGTTCATTTCTAATGGAAAAAATAAATAAACAAATAAGATAAAAGATAAAATAAAATCAAAATTGCAAACGAAAGGAAAAACATAGAACGAGTCAAGAAAGTCCAATAAGAACAAAATAAGAGAGTATAAAATTGGCCAAAAATTTAATTAAAAAAGCAGCAAACCGATGCATTACAGCTTTGATTTAAAAATGATAAATGTTGAGAGGCGTACCAGGTCTTCTGCAAGTTCCAAATATGTGCAGCAGAGCAGCTAAAAGTAGTTTGACCATGTTTGGATTTCATTTTTGGGGAAAAACCTGACCAGTGCCAACCTCCGAGGTTTAGTGTGTGGATGCAGTAGCAGAAGATCCAACATGTATTTCGGCCCCAAACCACTTAGTCATTTATAAAGGAGCGGTAATTTGTCATCGTTTCTTTGACAGACTGGAGTTTAGTGCAGAGATTTGACAATTGGTGCGATGTGGTCTTTGTTAGGACTCCAGCTGAATGAGCTGCAGCTGTCTGAGAGCTATTGGTAGAAAGACCAGAGAAAAGCTCATTACAAGTATTCCAGAAATAAAGGCATGGATTAACTCCTCTAAATCTTATTCAAACATGAATTACGACAGCTGTTTAAATGTAGATCCAAATCCATTATGATTCAGTGACAGAGAGTTTAGATGAGCACCAAATTCCAGTCTTTCCTGTTTGGCACCAACATTTTGTTTTCACTTTTTTTTTCATTTTTAATGTAAGCACTGTTGCCACACCAACTGTTGATTTGGTCAGTGCATTTAAGGTAATCTATGAGACAGTACTCGCTTTAAGATACAGATATGTAAATGTGAGTGTCATCAACATAATTACGATATGAAAATTAATTGTTCCAGCAGCCACAGACCCACAGTGCAATTTATTTATGAAGGCTCTGTTGCACCCCATATTTGGAGGACTAGAACACTCTGTCTCTGATCTTTGCAAGAGCTAAAAAAAAAAGAAAAAAAGAGCGGGCTGCTGTACTAGCAATAACAAATACATATGTTGCGTGAGATGAGACGGATGAGCTTGCTTTTGGAAGCACAACATCCAAGATATGTCAGTGTTAGGAAAAACTGAAGGTTTTGGAAATCCCAGGTTCACCGAAGAGGTGCTCAATGTGTTTTCAAAGTCACAGTAAATCAAACCGCAGAAGATTTCCTGTATGTTACTCACATGATCTGCTATTTTTCATACAAAAAAATGCCCTTTTTATAAAGAAGTATGCACATTCTCTGTGATTTTGACAGCACTTCTCATTGAAGTTACTGTTTGATGAGTGCATTCAGTGTTTGTAATGTTTCCATGATTGTATTTTCTGTTTTGACAGTTTTTATTGCTGCATTATGTAATGACCTGCAAAAATGCAAGTGTCGAAATAAACAAGATAAACCTTATCCGAACACATTCATCTTTCAAGTCTGGTTTGGAAAATAGGCTAAAGGTAAAGGGAAGGAGGACTGAAAAATAGAAGAGGAAAGGGATTTTTTTTTTTTTTTTAAAGAAAGAAAAACACTTCCACGTAGAGGTCAGTTTTCTTTGCATAATAATTACCCACTCATTGTTTGTGTTGTTTTAATCATAGTCGCAATCACAGCCTCATTACTTGAGCTGTAAGTTTAGCATACTTCTGGCTTTAAATGTTGGACTGCACATACTGCTATCTGATTAACCAGCACGTATGTATTATATATGCTCGCATTATTATGATTAATTGCAATATACACAATAACATCTACAACCAGGGACATTAATGAACTTGTGCGAGCCCTGTTGACTGTACATGTTAGTTTCTTTTTATTAGTACTGAAAAGAATATTCTTCATTTCTTTCACAGGTCTTTCATATTACTGTGAAATGAATATGTCTTTACTGGCAAGCTATGAAGACGCTGTGTCTTCATTCGTCTGCTTGACATATGGTTAATATGAAATAACATTAATACTAATTAGAGCCTACCTTGAATGAGTAATTGAATGAAGCCAGAGCCAAATTTTACAGTATTGCTCAAACTTATCCTACTTTATGCCATTTTTTTTAAATCTTATATGATGTCATTAGCACACTACACAGCAGAGGTGAGACAAAGTCATTGGTTTGTAAGTCACAATAAGTCTCAAGTCTTCACACTCAAGTCCCAAGTCAAGACAAGCAAGTCCCATGTCCTTTGAGTTTCAAGTCCGAAAGCAGTCATAACTAGGGGTGTAAAGATTCATCGATTACATCGATGCATCGATTTATTTTCCTACAATCTAACTGCATCGATAGAGCCTTGGCAAGTTGTCCCTCACTGATGACGATATCGCTGTGAAATCGATTTACAAGGTCAAAAATCGATTATATCGATTACTAAGCATTTGTGCGTTGTATTTAAGCACGACAACGTTATATACATGTATTTTTATCACTTCTAATCGTAAAGTTGCTCGATTCGCTTCACTCTCCCTGAGTGTGACGTCATCGGCATGTGCCGGTAGTGCCGACTCAAAACAAAACGAAGCATGGCTAACAGCAAAGAGGAGGCGGACGAGCTGGAGATTTTCAAGCCGAATTTGAAGTCGAGTGTGTGGAAACACTTTGGTTTCTGCAAAAAAGGAGGTGTTCTGGACAAGTCGGTGGCTGTCTGTCGAATGTGTACTGACTGAGTAAAATGACAGAGAAGAAGCAGGGAAAACTACTGTCCATTCAACCTGATAGGTAAGGTTGCACTTTATTTTTGTATATTATTGTACTCCTTTTATACTGAGTAAAATGACAGAAGTAGCAGGGAAACCTACTGTCCATTCAACCTAATAGGTTGCACTTTATTTTTGTGTATTATTGTACTCCTCTTATACTGATTGAAAATCACAAGAGAAGTAGCAGGGAAACCTACTGTTCAGTTGTAATTCAGCCTGGAGGAATGTTGATCACACTTTTTTTGTCTTTTGATCAGCAGGTTCTGAACTTGTGATAATTATAGTATTTAATAAAAGGTGAATGTTTTTGCCATTAATCGTTGTGTTTACTTATTTATATCCAAAATTAATTAATCCCTGATTCTCTTTCAAGAAAAAACTCCCCTGCACTGTCCACAGTATTCAGGTATGTATTTCACAGTCACACTGGTTCAGTTTTTGGCAAAACAAAACAAGTTACTGAATCGATTTCTAGCCTTTGAATCGAATTGAATCGTATCATTCTAGATGAGCCAAATATCGTTCTTGAATCGAATCGGAACCATGGAAAATGATATGAATTGAATCGTTGTAAAAATGAATCGTTACACCCCTAGTCATAACGCATTATTCCACAAGTGTAATGAAATTTGACAACAGAGTAACAATATACTTAATTTACAAAATCATGAATGATTATTTAAATTTGCATTAATTTGTTAAAACAAGTTTGTTAAAGACTTCTGCAGCTGTTAATCACTAAATATGTTAATATTAGCCTCAACTTACCGTTCTTTGTGCAACTTCAAATGTCTAACAAAACTGGAAGTTGTTGCACCTTCATCCGTAATTTTTGACCTGCACGTTTTGTTGTACAGCTTGTATTTTTTGTATGCAAACAAAATAATCTGTGGTGTTACTTTTTCCAACTGGTGCTCAGTAAAGTAACATTAGTACTTGGTGGTTCTCTCCTGCAACGTGATTGTATGTCGTATTGGTTCTAACAAAGTGGATCTGGGAGATTAAGTGTCACCTTGCTGGGATTAAATAGTGTTAGCTGACTGAGGAAATGAAGGGAAATTTGTGGAGATTTGTGGGACCCTTTTTAAATATCATAGTTGTACATTTCTTGGTTTCGAGGAGGGTATCAAGTATTTTTAAGTCAAAGGGCTCAAGTCCAAGTGAAATCATGAGTCACTGGTATTAAAGGCTAAGTTGATTTACAGGTCTTATTTTGATTTTGGCAAGTCAAGTCTAAAGACATCAAATTTGAGACTTGAATCTGACTCAAGTCCAAGTCATGTGATTCAAGTCCACACCTCTGCTATACATTACTGAATACACTTACAGTTTTGTAGGGATGTATGTGCCACTAAAATTCATTACAGGATATTTTTACAGGTTCAGTAGATAGAAAAGATGTCATCATTTCACATTGTGTATCACACACACACACCATAAGTTCCTATAAGAATAAAACCACTTTGTTGTCCCCGAACATGATATTTTATTCAGGGTGACTTGGTTGCCAGTTGCATGACTTGATTTTGTGATGATTCCTCTGAAGAAATAAAGGGTTATTCCATTGTTGTGAGATCAGATCTGACCAATAGTCACCTCAGTGGAAAGCACGGCGCAGTGGTCAGTGAATGGTCAGGCGATGTTAGGTAACTCTGTACTCAGTGGTCTGTTACGCCGTCTATTCCCCTCGGTGCATGGGGTTCTTGGCCACCGTTCAATAGAAACAGCTGGTTTTATTCACCTCAAATGAATCATGTTAGAAATACACATGCGCTCACTTACACACATACTGTATACATGCATGCACACGGTAACTTGGTCTAGCACATCAAATTAAACTGCAGTCTCCTTTGGCTCCGTTCCCTCTAGAATCAAATGAATTCATAAAATATATAAAGCAACATCATAAAAAGAACCGCAGCAAAAGGCAGCTGTTGAAATGGCAGTCTCTGCTTCATTATTACGACCACACAGGCCACAGTTTCTCTTGTTCCCACGAAGGAGAGTCTCCTTTCTCGGTTTACTTTGGTTGTGGTTTTTATTTGGTGTTTGTCTATCTGCTTATAAGCATGCTGTAAGAAATGTGTTTTTCATTGAGGGCTGGGGCCACATTCTGCATCGCGACCAGCTTCTTGTCATTCATGGATAAAACTGCCCAATTGTGCAACACATAAAAGCCAAGATGTTTATCCTTAACTTCACAACAGAGAGGGAATTTTAAATGTGTGGCATAAAATTGGCACAATTTTGTTGCTCATCACCTTTGGCCACTGTGTTTATAGTGAATTTACCACTGTTTGCTTATTGCTTAAAATTGATCAATGAGTGATTCTGGTTTCATGCACACCAATCAAGTAATTGCAAAGTTCTCAGTACTTTAGGACATGTACTGTTTGTACTGATCTGATTCAGGCATTTGTACATGAAACTTACTGGAAACTGAGCAGAAAATGTTATTCTGATTGGGACTTTAATTAGGATGTGACAGTTCAGATGAAGCAATTGTCTAGACCATTGGTTCCCAACTGGTCCAGCCACGGGGTCCAGATTTCTCCTTAGTCATTAGTTCAATACATTCAGTGTCACACTTGCGTTTAGCCATGTTGTTGAGCTTGTTTTCTGTCTCTGACAAGTAGCTGTCTGATAGTCACTCATTCTAAAGCAGGAAACGGCACTTCAAAATAAAAGCTCTGAGCTGAAAATTCACTGTACTTAAAAATAAAGTCTTTAAAAAAAAAAAAAAAAAACTTGACATGTTTGCAAGTCACTTGCAGTCCATACAGAATAGACCCACAACCCACTTTTGGACTGCCACCCACCAGTTGGGAACCACTGGTCTAGACCATTCTGCCTAACATATACTTTCTTTACACAATTTTGCGGTGAGAATATAGTGAAGACCCACTGAGTGTGGCACAAGCTTCAGCCCTTTTCATTTTCTATAGGACATGAGTGAAGTGTTTTACAATGCATTGTTCTACATTGAATTCAAGGCAACACAGGACTGACCTACCATCCATCCATTTTCGTAACCGCTTATCCTCTTGAGGGTTGCGGGGGGGCTGGAGCCTATATCAGCTGACATTGGGCGAGAGGCGGCGTACACCCTGGACAGGTCGCCAGACTATCGCAGGGTTAACACATAGAGACAGACAACCATTCACACTCACATTCACACCAACGGACAATTTAGAGTCACCAATTAACCTGCATGTCTTTGGACTGTGGGAGGAAGCCGGAGTACCCGGAGAAAACCCACGCTGACACAGAGAGAACATGCATACTCTGTACAGAAGGGCTCCCTCCTGGGTAGGACTGACCAGTGGTGTGAAATAAAGAAAAATTTGATGAGGGTGAAATTTGCTCAGCAAATCCACAACATCAGTACTATAGTTTCTGAGATCCAGTGGCGCCCCCAGAAATTTTGCACTAGAGTGGCCAGATGAGGCAACTCAATTTCCGGAATTTGTCAGTGTGGCTAGTTGAAAACTGCCAGTAGCCTATAGAGTATATAGTTAAGGAATTTCATACTGACATACTCACCTAAAGGCAAAATCCACCAGATTTAGTTCAGACCACTTTCTCCCACCTCCTGGGCAAGAATGCATTAAACATCAATTTTTCTACCAACAGACACTTAACCAGAACCGTCTTCATTAGAGCCTGATAGTCCTGGGGAATTGCACTGAAAGAAAGGCATTTGTCAGTTCAATGCTATTGTTGCATTTTTGTTATATAAGCTCAGACTTTCAAGTGCATCCATTGCAGGAACGAGTTTTCGTTGCTGAAAACTCGTTCCTGCAATGGATGCACTTGAAAGTCTGAACACACTCCATACACACCGTCAACAGGACTCAAATTACGTCAGGAGTACCAGACAGTTCTAGTACTTCAAGGGTTGTCTCCACTCTTATTGTTGCCCTACATTAGGGGCACAGGCCTTGATGATACTATCTGTGTTGAGTCAGTGGTAAACATAAGTGTCGATAGAGGCCTCGTCTCTGAAGTCTCTTCTTTCAGGCAAGTTCATGCAAGTGGAGGTTCAGCATGTGAACATGTGACATGGTACAACCCTGGGAGGCAGAAGTTACAAACTCCCTCTGTGTAAAACATGTTGTTGTTGATGTTGCTGCTGTTGTTGTATCTTGGTGGAGAAGCCAAGTTTATGGCTCCACTCTTTCTTAATAGAAACAAGTCACATGTTGAAGAGGCATCAAAGCTCCTTCATCGTTAAGATTACTGACCCACACAAGTATGTCAGTGGATGACGTACTGCTGGTTTTGGTGCAAGTTTAGATCATCAAGCAGGGCACTGCCCCAAAGAAATGAAGCTGCAATCTCTCATCTTAAGGACGTGATGAATACTTTTCTCCCACTGAATGACTTTTACTCATAAGAAACTCAGAAAGTATTCTCCTCACCAGCAGCATGTTGAGTAGTCTGTTTTTAGTACATACTGCAGTCTTCAACCTTTGACTCTGATAAGCTTGAAATAATATGCCTTTCTCCTTTTTAAAAATTGGTTTTGTTCTCTCTTTACACGACTCTTAAATGCTTTCCCAAACAAACATCACTTCTTTCAATTTTCTGCCGTCAGTCACTTTAAGAACTGGTGTCTCCTTTCATAAAGTATTTTAAAAAGTCTTACTCACAGCAGACATTACACAATATTAAGAGATATGATACTACATGCACATTTGTAATTTGGCCTTTAGTAATATTTAATCCAGTGAAGCACCTGCACATCAGAGACATATTTGTAATCGTACACGCCAAGTAAAAACCAAAGATCAAAATTAGAAAATAACTGTGACTAATTTCATTTCCTCAAATTGCATTTTGTCCTAAAAGTCTGTCATGATGGACTGAACAAGTAACATTTTTCAGTCTCTATTCATGTTGGCAAAATATTAAAATCTCCCTTGCCTAATAACAAGTATCATGAACTCATGTCACAGTGCTGCAGGGAGATAACTTATTTTTAAGTGTACTCAGAGGACAAATAGATCTCTGTATCCTCTCTCCATCCGTGTGATTTTTCATAATTAATAGTCTTTCACTGCCACTAGCAACACTCCCTTTGAAAGCCGCTTGTCAATAAAATACTGACAGGGAGACATATGAAGCAAACCTGGCCAAGGTTTTCATGTCTTCCATTTGGACGTGTTGCTGCAATTCTGTGTTTATTGTAGTTCTGTTGCTTGGAACCTGAGGGAGTTTCAGAAATATGAGCACGGCATGCCTGTCCTATCATAGTAAACACCTGACTGTTCATGCCAAATAACACAGAAGCGATCCATCAGTGTCAGAACTCATCATGTGAAAGGAAACCTCTTTTGTAATACATTGCACAACTCAAAATGTGTTGGTGTCAGTTTATGTTTAGCAGAGACAAAAGTTAATAAATTGACATTTGGCTGACCTTTGGACAAATGCTTTGGCTTGCTTTTTTGTTTCTTTCCATCATCATCTCTGACTGTTTGTTGGGTTTATTACGACAGACAGCAATGGATTTAGCAGAGCCTGTTCTCTAGCAACCACAGACTATTCCTTTTAAATGTCTTCATTGGGTCTCTTTGTTGCATTTCGGCAAGAGTTGGGGTCAAGGTGTTGTGTAGTGCAGTCTTTATTCTCAACCGAACATGAACCTGGGGGCCTTTGCTCCACAGAGACAAGGTATGAACTTGTAAAAACACAGCAGCATCACCTCTTATTGTTTCATGAAATACAAACTGGAAAAAGCAGATTTCTTTCCTGCTTATAAAAAGCTCTAGAGATGTGGCACGGCCAATGGAAAGCTATTTTTTTGGTTTACTTTAAAAGCTTTTGTCCTGCCACCTTCCAACTGCTGTTCAACATCTGACTTTCAGCTTGAGAACCAGGTCTCTTTTGGAAAATGTTATTTTTAATACTTTTTCACTGCAGGTTCGTGTGTTGAATAAAAGCACAATACATGTTCAGTATGAATCATTTACGCATATTTCCTAGAACTGTCAGACTACTCCAATCTTTCAGTTTCCCATTTGTCTGCGGTACATCAAGCACTGTGAATCATAAAATCCTGTCTGCTGCCTTTCATCTACAGAGAGCATCATTATTGTGAGATGTGTATGCATACACAGGGTAGAAAACAAACCAGAGTGACTGAGAGCTTATGGGGAGATCAACATGAAAAGTTGTTTTTCTGCCTTGAAAGTGTACAAATAGTAGAAGTGATGAGTAGAAAATGAAAATCTTCTCTTCTCAGAGTGCACAATTACAGTACTGTAGGTATAAGCATCTATTCATCTGGACAGAGACCTGGATTTTTATGGATAGTTTGCACAAGAAAAGACAAGCTCACACTGCATGTTTATGGCTGTTTAATGAACACTGCAAACATGTATCAGACCTGTTGTCAATGCTTTGGATTAGTTATAGAGAAGATATAGAAGTGGCAGACTTTGGCCTTGGATGGAAAATGCATCAAGTTGTATTATTTCAGAGGGAAAATATCACAAACAGGTATGTCTCTTTTCATGATCCTGTGTGACCAGTGTTGGGATTACTGAATACATGCCCTAACATGTAATTTGTAATGTATTCCATTAGATTACTCAAACTATGTAACATATTCTAAAACCTTTGGGTTACTTGTGGAATACTTCAGAATCATCTGTTTGACTTTATTTGTCTTAGTCTTTTATTTCCATTCCAAAAACACATTCCTGCAAGTGTCCTGGCTGTGCATCTTCTCTGCCATTGTCATGTGGCAGGTGCACTGCACACATGTTTTTTTAACAAACTGTTTATGGACAATGCGTGCCTTGTATGAGTTTTACCCTGTGTCCTAACAGCAAGCGAGCGGCACTCTCTGTCCACACTGAATCTGTTAAATATGCACTGCTCTGTTACATCATGTCAACAAACCATGTAGGTTACCAATCAGCTGTGTGCCTGACTGGAGATGTAACCAATTAAATGATGTGCTAGTACTTGCTGTCTTTCTATGATTGTACTTTTAAACAGAAAACACGCATTTTATATTGCATAATTACTGGAAATGACATACAATATAACCAACAGCAAGTAGGCTGTCTTTAGTGATGGTCATTTACCAGAAACATTCAGCTCTTTGGTGATCTTCCTCCAGCCAGCTGCCACTTAAGATTTCTGTTATAAAATGAGGAGATGTTGTGTAGATAACTCTTGTTTTCAACTTTATGAATCAGCCATTCCCAATCCTCTTCTAAAGCAAACAATGGGAATAAATAAAACAGGGCGACCGACAAAGGTTTAGCTCAAAACCACAGTGCTGTGTTGCTTCCAATAGAAAACCATGTTATCACGCTGATGCTCACTAGCATCACATTTAGTGTTAGAGCACCTAAATCAAGAACAAATAGAGTAATACCCTCAAGTAATCTATGTTCAAAGACAGTAACAGTATTCAGAGTACCACCAATTTCAACCATAACCCGACACAGTTACTCATATTTTGTATTTTAAATAGAGTAACACCCTTGAATTCCATTCGTCCCCAACCCTGTGTGTGGCTCATGGACAAGCACCCCAAGCAGTTGGGGGCTGTCTTGTGCCTTGCTCAGGTGTACCTCTACAGCTACCTGTCCATGCTCCATATTTGGTCCAGAAAGGGACTTGAGCCTAACCTGGAAATCCAGATACACCGCCCCCAGCAAATTCTAATTTGCACTGCACAGGGATCTGACCCCGACGAGCAGATCCTGGTGAATCGCCATCAGACCAATCAGATCAGTCTGTCTGACAGAGGCGGGCTCTGGGCGGGCGTAACATGATGAAGACAGCGCTGCGTCGTAGGAGTCGAAAAGTAAACAGCCAAGATGGCAGCTGCCGAAGGACCACGTCCATTCAGTTTAGCTTTGGAAGAAACGCTAAGCCAACTACACTTTTCTTTTTCCTTGAGAGAGGAACAGAAGACTGCCCTAGAAGCCTTCGCTTCCGGGAAGGAAGTTTTTGCCGTTTTGCCATTGGGATACAGCAAAAGCATAACATATCAGTTAGCCCCACTGGTCGGCAAACAAATGGGGCTTAGTGCAATGAATATGTCACCTTGTTTTTTGCTCTGATTGGCTATCGTGCTATCCAATTGCGTGCGGCGGCATTTAATATGCTTCAGTTAGTGTCGCCCCTTGAGTAGGAAGGGTGTATCAGTGAGGGCCAGACTCAGAATCTTTCTAGATTTGAGTCTGGATTTCCAGGCTAACTTGAGCCAGTGACCCATGCCCTTGTATGGACTGAGCTACTGCCGCCTTATCAAATCCTGTACAGACAGTTTCTTATGAATAAAACTTTGATGGTAAACAGCAGGAAGTTTACACCTGCTAGTGTCCTGAAAAATAGGGCTTCTGTCTTCTTAACTCGTGCAGCAGGCAAACGTTACTTGTGGACAAGGGGCTTCAGTGCTTTTAACCCGGGTTGCCTGTTAATTTTTTGGGACACACGTGTGTCACTGCCTGCAAGAGGTAACTTTTTGTAGTCTTGGTTAGCACCAACAGTGCTGCTGTTTCTCACTGGCATAATGTTTCATAGTACTACAGTTGACACATGTTTATCAGCATGTGGCGGGGAAAAAAAAGTAATTTTACTGTTTTCCAGCAAGTTTCTGAATTTCTAGATGCTGACATTTCTGTATACTGTACATGATATACTTGGAACATCTTTTTACCCTCCAGCTTAGCACACTTCTACTGGTGTTTGTATATCCAGTGAAGTAATGGTGAAGATAAATTGCCATTGTCAAAAGCTGGTTTCAGGCTAAAGTTTTGTTTGCAGCTCACACCAGTCCTCCTGTGTGAGTTCACACTGCCATGTGGCCCCCTTTGAATTCAGTCTTAGTCCTACTGTACCTGCACAAGCGTCTATGATTTATAGTTTGCAGGAGGCTTTGAAAGGGAGAGTTTCTTTTGCTCTCACAGGTGCACCCAGCAGTTAGCAGCTGAAAACACAGACGCTCAAAAGCAAGTCCGGCTATGACATGACTCAGACCTCAACACATGTCGCCCCGTGCAGCACTGCAGCCCTGTGCTGAAGCTGTGTCAACTGTGATGGATTTGGCTCTGCTCGGCGGATGATGACGTGATTAAGTAGCCTACATAAGGAGGAAGAATAACAATAAGACGGTTTGGGGACAAATTACGCAAGAAAGATTAGATTAAAAGCCTGAGCATTGTATTATCACAGGTGAGATGTTACCAGATATCAGGCTGCGATGTAATGGTGAACAGAAATGTTGCCGTGTTGTTAGGCCTATATGCTGAATCAATTCAGTTCAAAGTATAATATTTAATGCTCTCAATGTGTGTTTTTTATGTTTGCTTTTCACTGAAATATCTGTTGCTGTAAAGGAAGTAATTACAGAAGTTTGTAGAGCATAAATACAAGCTTAGCTTTGCATGTAGACTTAAAACTGGGTGAAGCTAACCTGGTTCTGTCCAAAGGTAATACAGTCTAAATATCAGCACCTACTCATCTCAGTAGATATCATATCACATACAAAACCCTGACTCTAATTATGATAGGTTGTGGTGTAACAGGTGTAATGTGCTAGCCTGGAAATCCAGACTCAAATCTAGAAAGATTTTGAGTCTGGCCCTCACCGATACACCCTTCCTACCCAAGAGACGGCACTAACTGAGGCATATTAAATGCCGCCGCACGCAATTGGATAGCACGATAGCCAATCAGAGCAAAAAACAAGGTGACGTATGCATTGCACTAAGCCCCATTGGTTTGCCGACCAGTGGGGCTAACTGATATGTTATGCTTTTGCTGTATCCTGTCGGCAAAATGGCAAAGGGCAGTCTTCTGTTCCTCTCTCAAGGAAAAAGATAAGTGTAGTTGGCTTAGCGTTTCTTCCAAAGCTAAACTGAATGGACGCGGTCCTTCGGCAGCTGCCATCTTGGCTGTTTACTTTTAGACTCTTCTGGCGCATCGCTGTCGTCATCATGTTACGCCCGCCCAGAGCCTGCCTCTGTCAGATAGACTGATCTGATTGGTCTGATGGCGATTCACCGGGCTCTGCTCGTCGGGGCCAGAGCAAATTCGAATTTGCTAGGGGCGGGGCATCTGGATTTCCAGGTTAGTAATGTGTGAAACTATGTCTCAGACTGGTGTAGTGATACCTTGGACTTAAGTTGTTGTCATGTTGCTGCCAGTTATACATCGTAATTATTGAAATTTAGAGGTGCTGGAAGACATATTTTGTTACTTCAGACTTGCTTCCACACTTTATGCTAAGCTAAGCTAAGCATCTGCTGGCTTTAGCTTTATATCCAGCATACACAGACAAAGAGAGGTATCAAGCGTCTCATCAAACTCTCGGCAAGAAAGTAATTTATTTAAAATTTATTTAATTAATTAACTGCTTTAACCAAGAAGTCCCATTGAAATTGAAAATCTCTTTTACAAGAGAGACCTGGCTAAGGTAGCAGCCAGTCAAAACAATTTTAAAATGCAACAAATACAACATGTAATACAAAAACCCACAATAAAACAACAAGTATTCAAACATAGTAGCCCCTCAAGAAAAAAAGCACGTCTCAATCACCACATTCTTTATAATGCCCTTAGATTCATCAATGGATATAAGTGTTAATAATTTTACATATTTTTGAAGATTGTTCCATGTCCAGGAGAATACAGTTTTCCCCAGATCTATTAAAACCTGGGGTACATTAAAAAGCAACCACTTGTCACTTTATTGATCAAGATACACCAGTACTGTTGTCTGTCTGTGTGCAAATACTGTAAGAGGATTTCCCCAAATGTTGAACTATTCCCTTAAAAAATGCATATACCTGCAGAAACTCAGTCCTTAGTAATGCAGTATTTTAGGTTCACGGATGTTTCAAGGGTTTGAGGACAAACCCGCAATGCAGAGGTCTAATCTCCCAGATCCTCCCATGGGGACATTTGATGATTTTTTAATGTGCTCTGGTGCCTTATTTACATTTAAGGTACACAAAATAATCACTGAAATATTGAAATGTGTACCTCAAAAAGTGACTACTTTCCAGATTATTTGTGATGTTAAAATATTAGCAGTTGTTCGTAATTAGTATTAACATTGGGTAGAAACAGCATACACTGCTATCATTAAAGATTTACTGACTACTGCCACAATGTTTTAAAAGATATGCACTGTGGATTAGAAACACCAAAGCAACGGGACATCAAAGTCAGACAGCAAGGAACTAAAAGATTACAACTTAAATTTACTGAGAGAAACGCAAAAGATGGTTACCAGGAAACTTCAAGTTGTAGATAAAACTTTGAGTTATTGAGTTAAACCACCTGCTGCAAATGTTGCAATAGCAAAAACACTCCTTAATGATTTACTTACCGTTAGTTCGTCTTTTGAAATTGGGAGGGATTTTATCTTTTTCTTTCTAAAGATAATCCTGTCCCATGTGTGACCTCCATCAGTCATGCCAGTGGTACTTACTGTAAGGGTTTATGCTGGCTTAGTGGGAGGGTGTATTTTGATAACCGAAAAGCTGTGTAAAGCGATTCAGGTGGGTCGACCCTCAACTACATCATAATCAGTCAGGGATCCCGCTGCAGTAGCACCGTGACCCGGCCAGGCGGAGAGAACTCACACTTTGTGTATGTTCAGTGATCGGTTTAATGGGGTAGAAACGGTGGCTATGTCTGGAATGCCTCCCAACACGGCCGTGACCTCCTTGGACGGGAGGGATTACAAGCTGTGGGAGAGGACGGACGTTCTTTTTTCAAACAGATCCTGTGGTCAGATCTGCAGATCAGCAACAGCACACAGCCACAAAGGAAAAAGATCTGGACTTTTAGGTGCTGCCCTTGACAGTTTTTCTGCACATTTAGATTTACAAGGTTTACACGGCCTGACTCTAGTCTGACTGGGGGCGACACTAGCATGTATTTCTTTGCATGGATCTCTATAATGTAGTCTACCTTCACAGGAAAGGTTAAATATTTGATCCTATAGCACCACAGGACATTCATAAATCCATAACCAAATGTAACATGTACGATTGTATTTCATTTTCAGAGTGCATTGTTACAGTAAGAATAAGAGTCCTACGCCTGGCAGTGATCTACCACTTTGGCTAAATGGGACCACATGCAGACAAAAGTCAGATATATGACAGTGAAAAGTGTGCATAGCTGGAACTCTATTCTCCCGGCTGACTTTTAATTTACACCCTGCCAGTGTGAAGTGGGGAACTGAGAGGGGCAAATGCGTAAATCTCCTCGGCAAAACTCTGAATTAAACAGCTCTGAAAAGATAATGTGAAACCCTTGTCATGAATCAGGCTGCACAGTCAGGCTGCACCATACCTAGCACAGCTGTGTGGCCTGTGTGGGACAAACATTCCTGCATGCAGTAAGTCACACACTGAGACGGTGGTAGAACACACACAATGGAAAAGACAGGATTATTCATCATTACATTCACACTCAAGGGAAATATTTTATGTCTTAACTGACTTTAGTGGTGACGTTTTCCCAAAGAGAAAAAGAGACGAGGCGACTAATGGGGCCAGTTTTTCTCTTAGTAATGGCACACAGGGCCAAAGCGAAGGTCTGCTCACTGTCCACTCAGCTCCAGGCTTCCCAAATTAATTGCCACTCTTTTAATTAAATGGAAAACATGCTTCCTGGGAACCCAGAACTAATCAGATCGACCAGATGAATAATGATGACAAGCAATTCTAATTACAGCTGCGCACTAAATCTTAATCCCTGTATGTGAGGTCTTGCTACCACACAATGTTAGCATGTGTTCTGTATGTGTGTGTGGCTGTGTTAGACAAACGAGGTGAAATACTGCAAGGGCTTGAAAACTGTGAAAAGAAAAATAAGTGGCACTCACATATCAATTATAGACAACTGCACAATGTATGTGTTGAATTACCCACAGTCACAGCAAAGAATGCCCTCTGAGGTAATAGTCAAAGGCTTTAGTGTTACTCAGAATCACTAACAGTATCTGAGAGGCTTCACACAGTCAAAGTTAAGAGAAAAGAAAAAGGACAAAATAAGAAAACACATCTCAGCAATGCAGTGGGTGGGTGGGGGCATGCAGTGGGCGCACAATGTGTGTAAAAAGATGAAAAATTGGAACAAGAGGAATACAAAGGAAAGCTCGAAGGTCATCCAGAGTGAGTGCTGAGACACAAACTCTGTTTGACTCAACAAAGGGAAAAAACCAAGGACCACAAAGCTGCTCAATGGTGGTAACAAGTAACTTAAAGGAGCAATAAGCGAAACTCATCATTTCTAGATTGAAGGAATTAAAAAATTGCTATGTGAAGAACTAGAGGTGTAATTTCATCTGGAGTATAGCATGACC
>NC_065506.1:13082963-13102176 GCF_006386435.1 Epinephelus moara | reverse complement strand
TGACACTAACCAAGTGGTTTTTGTGCCTAAACCTAACCAGACCTTAACCACAGGGCATCATGATGATTTCGGAGCGGACTTCGGAACAATGAGTTTAATATGGTCGGAACAATGGGATGTCGAACCAATGGGCTGTCGGACCAATGGGCAGTTCCCAGCGTGGCTAACGCTAACAGGAAAGCAGGGAAATAGCTAAACACAGCAGAGACCGAGAGTGAGTGAAAGACACTGTTAACTGCTAAACTAAGTTGGCTGTTTAGGTTTTATTTCCTCGCCCCTGTGGCGAGTGAATCTGCCTGCAGTGAAAGCAGGGGCTAACCGGTGCTTCCTCCTCATGCTCCACTTCACTCAGCTGCTAACACAGCCAGTTAGCCTCCGCTAGCTTCCCAGCTAGTGGTTCTCCGTTTAGATCCAACCGGAGCACCGAACCCTGGTTTGTTATTCAGGTTAATGTGGGAAGAAGCAGTGGGTATATCGGGCAGCTGAGTGAAGCTGAGTCAAGCGGAGCCTGTGGAAGAAACACTGGGACCGTCTGGATGTGATAGTCCTTGGAGGTGCTGCGGTACTGTAGTGTAGTGTAGTGGGGGGGTGTTGGAGAGCAGAGGTAGAGGGAGGAGTGGCTCATGACACACTTTGTTTTGCTCTACAGGCAGTGCACAACAGCAAACCTAGCGGTGAAACGGTTTCGCTTATTGCTCCTTTAACGTATTTACTGCCTTTTCTGTGATACTTGTACTTTACTTAAAGGGAAATTTTGGTTTATTTCAACTTGTCTCCTATCGTCCTAAATTTGTTTAAAGTGACTAGTGACATAAAAATAATAGTTAGCATGTTAGCCATTAGCCTAGATACAGCCGGGGCGCATAGTAGCGTCAGACCTGTTAAAACGTAAGTGAATGGGCAACCTTCAAGTTAAAAGTTAGTCCACTAAACAAGCTTTTTTTCCACAAAGATCACCTCATATCTTTAGGATAAATGTCAGAGAACATATAGAAAACTACATGTAAACTTACCTTACCGGTGTGGTGCCATGTTTGTTTACCATTTAGCTAGCGCGGCCGAAATATCGCGAGAACAAGCAGCGATCTCATACCGTGCCTGAAATCTCGCGAGAACAAGCAGCAACAGCTGTACGATTGTTAAAGTATTCCCATTTTATTTTATTTTATCTTATTTTATTTTATTAACAATTTTCAATTTCTCATTTATACAAGATTGGAATACATAAAAGTGAACAAAGCACAACATCCACCAGAATTATCATTATTACATTATCAGAATATGCACTTGACCTGTATAGGTCTTGAGATAGACCCACATAGAGCTGCTTTGGTTAGGACTGAAAAAGACATTCCCAAACTTGATCCCATTAATTCCAGAATTGTATGTAGTGTTGCTGATGATATCAACCGTTTGTTCCATACCAAGAAGTTAAGAAATTTATGTAGCCATGTTTCTACTGAGAAAGATTTGGGTTTTATGTTTTGGCCTGATACTTTATATTTTTACTCCACCACATTTCAAAGGGAATATATTGTACTTTTTATGCCATTGTATGTATCAGACAGATACAGGTACTTTACAGATTAAGAGTTTGAGTAAAGATATGTGATCATCTTATAAAACACATTTTTTGTTAAATATTGTGGTTCCCAACCCTTTTTCATTGTGAACCCTAACCAAAAAGCAGCGCATACTTGGGGCTCATTGTCACATTTGATTATGAGTCTATAAGTTGTAAGCAGATACCATAGATGTCTCTAAACTCCTCAGATGGTTTTATAGACTTAAACTTAGACATAGGCAGAAACTTCCAGTTTTTATGCAGAACTAGTACTTTTTATGCTTAAAGTACATACTGCATTTCTGATAATGCATTTGTTACAGGTCATCACAGGATGGACACATACACCCTCTCTGACCAAAATTAGCACATGTATGCAGGTTTTTTAAACATGGGAAAACCCGTTCAAAATAGGCAATAGAGTGCTTTTCCACTGCAAGTACACCAGAGCCATGTACACTGCTCAGTAAACAAGTATTCCTTTCTGTGTGGGTTTTTTTTTTGTCTTTCTTTCTGATGTGTCATGTTTGACATCACGGACAGGCAGGATACTCGAAAACAGGTTAGCAGAAAGCAGCAAGGACGTCTGTTATGTATTCAGTCTGTCTGTCAGACTCGGTGCAGACTAAATTCTGAACAATGTTTGAGCGCTTTTTGGATAGAGACGAATGTTGTTTGCTGACAGCCTGTCACAAAAGGGCTAAAATTAGTGCGTCCACCCTGGTGTTGTACTTCCATCACTGCCGATCAGAGTCAAATAGAGCTGTAGCCGATAAATACCCCTGGCCACTGCAGAGTCATTTGACCCAGGAGTTAATGCAGATTGTAACCTTTCCCATTAAATACAAAAGCCAGATGTTAGTGGGTTTATCCACTGAGAAAGGGACTACAGAGACAGACAACTATTCATGCTATTACTTTTACTTGTAGTAGAGAATTTTTACATTGTTGTATTGCATATTTTACATGCGTAAGGGATCTGAATACTTTTTCCACCTCTGCCTCATGGTACTGCTAGGTCACTATCTGAAATAAAAATAACAGGTTGTCATGCCTATAAAGAACAAAATAGTTTTTTTGTCACTGCCCTCCAAAATGACCAGTGGCAACACCGATATCACAAGAGTTGATTTGTCTGGAAATTATTAAAATGACATTTAAACTGGTGCTATCTTATTGCAGGTGAGGACAGTATCCAAATAAGTGCACACAGACCAGGAAACAGAAAACAAACCTTATGCCCATCAGCAGAAACCTGAAGTCCTAACTATTTTCAGAGTCCACATCACAACCTTCAATAATTCAAAACTACAGCTGGAAAGTGAGCATTATCGTTAGCATTTTTTAATCCCTAAACATAAAGGCATCAGTTGAGACTGCCTCTCTAATCACAACAGGGTGGCTGTTCCAAACAGGGATTTACAATCCACATTAAAATCAACACCGGTTTCCTGGCTACCACAAGACTTAGCACAACAACCGCTCTCTTGTTTATAAAGCAACACTAGCTCTGTTTATGAGGAATTATGAGTATGACTGGAACATGTCGCTGGCCAGTCAGAGTGTTTGGTTGAAACTACCTGTTGTTTTACAATTTCCTTTGACTCCCCTTGCTTAAAGAACATAGAAAATACAAGACAGACCGGCAGTGTTCTCATGGTCACTGACCTTCATAAAAAAAAAATGTGTTCCATAATTCATTTTATGAGGACGACTAGGCACTTGTCCCTGCATGCCGACTTACAGGTCAAACCTTGGAGACCTAACAGAGGCACTAAGGGCCCGTGTTAGATATGTGAGATGCAATATAAACAAATGCCGAACAAATTGACTTCAGGCAACAAATAAATTCTGCAATCCTTAACAAGGCGGTCTTTATTCTACAGAACAGACTGTTTGGAAATGAAAGTGGTGATTTTAACACTGTAAAGGTTCCAGTAAGCAGGAGCAAATGGGGACAGCACAAAAATTTCATGTGGTAAAGCCCTTCTAATTGCTTTGTGTAAATGTTTGCTTTCATTATTCGGCTGCCTTTACTGTTCCCTGTAAATTTGAAGTTTGTGAAAGTCGTCAGCACTGTAAAATGCAGATTGCAAGTACCAAGGAAGTTGTGTCATTAACAAACAACGATTTGAGTAAGGAGGGATGAATTAAAATCGCATTAATCGAAACCATCTGATGATGAGCGACAGTCGGTCTACTGCAGAGACTGCTGAAGAGGTAACTATGGGTTGTTGAAAGCCAACAGCAGAGGCCTGTAACTCAGTGTGATTGTCTTTCTAACATGAGTCCCTCCCTGAGTACTTTTAAAACAACATGCAGTCGTGTTCTCCAATAAATTCCAAAATGTTTTCCATTTTGTATTTTGAAATGAAGGTTTTACACAATAAACGTATCAGCAGCACAGAAAGCAGAAACTTGTCGAACACAGCTTTGAGTTTACATGTCTGTGAAAGGGTTTTTCCATTCAAAAAAACAAAGGCAAAAGATCCTCGCAGATGGAACTCATTCTAGTCTATTCAGGCCATGGACAATGGGAAAATAATAGTGCAGGTGATCTAAAGGATTCCTTTTCAATTGACTTTTGTTAATCAGTTAATTGGCATAGAACACACTACATGAGGGCCACACAGTATGTGTGTCCAGTGCTGTAACTATTACAGGCTTGAACCACTGTAGGATTCGGCTACATTCTAATTATATATGTTCAACAATGCAAGCTACGACCTGCATAATGTATAACAGAATTCTATATTTAAAAGATATATATCCTTTGATGTGTTTGTCATCAGAGCACCAGTGTATGTGACATTATTTCCTAATTTTTTTCACAACTGGTAGTTTTGCAAGTGAAAAAATGTGAGAGCAGAGCTTTTAATGGAGCATTATGACATTGTGATACTTTTATTTACATAAGGGATCAACACGACACAAATACAATTTCAAAACACCTAAATTGAGGTTAAATGAAGCTCAGCATAAGTTCAATCAGGAAGACCTTTCTCGTGCTCACCCTATCACATTTTTCTCCGTCCCACTCTCCACTACTCCCTCTAATCAGCTGACTATGGTTGTTCACTCCTCTACTTATCCAGTCACACTTTGCCACAATTTCTCAGCCAATCAGGATGCCACTGCAAAATTTTAAGTCTGCTCTCTCTTCTGCTGCTGTCAGCCATCATTTTAGGCAGAATCTTCACACCCTCCTCCACCCCGGTCACCTCCAGCCATCGTATCCAGAGCCCAGGACAAGCTCTCAAAGACTCATTCCTCTACTCATCCAGATCGTCGGCACTTCTCTACCTTCCTCTCATCTTATCTTCACCACCTCTACCACCACCAGCGTCTAGACCCCAGGGGGGTTCCCTATTCGACTATGGATTCATCACTCTCCTTAAATCAAACCATCTTTACGGGGTCTAATCGCCAAAGACTTTCCACATTCTTATTCATTCGTTCACATGTTAATCATCTTTTACCATAAAAATGTGTCTCTCCTGATTGAAATGCCTTGCTCTAAGGTACCATGGCAGTATTTGTTTGAGTAGATGTTTGCATAAATTAAGCCATCCACATAATTACAGCTGTCGGTGTCAGTAATGTTAACTAATGTCTGTCAGTGTTACAAGCCCACTCTCAACAGTTCATCCTGTCCAAGAAAATGACCATTTCACTTACTACTTACATACTTGACACCAAACACAATGTTGTTCATTATTACAGGATCTAAATGACATTGTAAAAATAACTATAACTATTTCTGCACTATAAAATCTCCAGGGAGCATCAGATCCTGGCATTTCTGATGTATTAGTCACTCATGTGTTCTTTAGATAGTCAAAGAGACATACATATTTTTCCTCTTACCTGTAGTGCTATTTATCAATCTAGATTGTTTTTGTGTGAGTAGCAGAGTGCTGTTGATATTGGCTGTAGAGATGTCTGCCTTCTCTCAGTATAATGGAACTAGATGTCACTCAGCTTGTGGTGCTCAAAGAAAAAAAACATTTGAAAAACTCAGCAGCAATGTCTCTTTCCAGAAATCATGACTGGATTACTCAAGATAATCCACAGACCTTAGCACCATGCAGAGGGAAGCATGCATTTACTGCTAGCTCACGTAGCACCACTGTACTAGCTACCATTACAGCTCAGTCAAGGAGGACGCCATTAATGGTCACATCTCGCACTGTCACAAGCTCAAGCCTCCTGTCCGTGAGTAGATACAAACTTCCTTATGTGCAGTAATACAGTTTGGTGGGTGTAGTTCAGTAGACAGAAAATAGTTCCTACATGAACCTGCTCACAACAAGGTCTGTGGATTATCTTGAGTAACTGGGTCATGATTTCTGGAAAGAGACATTGCTGTCGAATGTTTCAAATTTATTTTTTGGTGCTTTTAAGGACCATAAGCCAAGTGCTTTCGCAACCCATCTAGTTCCATCATATTCAAGAGGATGCAGACATCTCTATGTCTGATATCTCCAACACTCAGCAACTCACACCAAAACAATCTAGTTTGATAAATAGCACTACAGGTAAGAGGAAAAATATGTCTTTTTGAATTTGATGTGACCCATCCCTTTAACTGTGAAAGAAAACCCATAGGAGAATGATAACGTGAGACGAAGGATTGATCAGTCGGTCTGAGAATGACACACATTGATACAGATGTACTATATTTTTGCTTTAATCACTGCAGCATGAGCCAAGCTGTTGTCCCTCAGCCCGAACAGCTTACGCCATGCGCTACACACCACTCCCAGCCAACAGACTCTGGCCACTCTGCGTCACCTCGGCTCTGTTCGCCTGCCAGGGGAAATAAATAAATAGGAGTAAACCAATAATGGAAGTCAGATGATGATGTGACAATGATGTTACGGGAAACATTTCAGGCTCAACATGTGATGCACAGAAGGTCAGCTCTGAGTTTCTAACATGTTATATATTGCCTTGTGAGACAGAAAAAAAGAAAACAAAGCATTACATATTATTTGATATCTACAAACATTACGACATACAGTCTGTAAGGGCTTTATTATTTACTGCCTGCTCTACTTGCTGGATATTGTTTTGAATCAAATGAAGATCACAGCTTGTTAAGTTTAAGCCGGTTTGATCACAATGAGTTCTTAATTAGCAGTCTCAGATCAAAGTTATGGGAAGAAGTTTCTGTGTCTCTTACTTAGCCTCTCTGTCTCTGACACAGTGATGTGAGAGACAGAGAGGCTAAGGCCAAAGACAAAAAGCTCAATTGAAATTGTTTTGGTTAAATCAGGCACATAGTGTGACAGACTTTGTGTCTGTTGTCATGACTATGTTCTTATAGACCTTAAAGAGTCTGTCCCAGATCCTATTAACCCCTTTGTTCCCTATCAACCCCTTTACTGTTTTTGCTCTACATCATGGTGGGAGGTGAACGTCAGGCACACAGATGTGTCTGTTCATTCACAGACACATACACACACACACACACACACACACACACAGTATGTAGAGACATTTAACAAATGCAGGTACAGTCACAAAGTTGCACACACACACACACACACACGTAAACATAGACAGCGGTCTGTTTTTCATAAGAGGTGCTAAACTCAGAAAAACAGCCCTCTCTGTGATGTTTCTGTGACGAACCTCACACATAAGTCCTTATGTGAGAATCTCAGTTTGACAAAACTGGAAAATCCCTTACTTTCTCCTTTTCTCTGCTATTTGACCCCCAAAAAGACTCTTGTAAGGCTGAGATGGTGTGTTGCTAATAAAATAAGAAACAGCCTGATGATTACAGTGTTCAGTATCTGGTTACCAGCTGATGAATCTGAGCCTAAGACAAAAGAAATGGGTGCATTTTTCCACTTTCTGAAAGGTACATCAAGCAGGATTGTCTGTTATGTGTCTAAACACATTTGAACAGCGAAAGTGGAAGTAAAAGCCAACCCCAGATTCACTCTCATTTGGCGTTTCCCCTTACTATATTATAAAGTATTCAAAACAGACATGACGAGAGTGGAAGCCTTTCACAAGGGATGCCACAGATGAATATGCCAGATCTTCTTCAACCTTCAACTGCACAATAAAACAGGTAACCGCAGCATCAGCAAGGAAATCACACACATACGTTTGAGATGGCTGAGCCACGTGCTGAGAATGGAACCGGGCTGGATCACAACAGTCATCATAAGATGGACACCACCAGGCAAAAGAAAACCTGGAAGGCCCAAAACCACCTGGAGCAGAACTGTGACACTGAAGTTGGAAAAGATTAACCTGTCATGGGAAGAGGCACAACACGTTGCCAAGGACTGAATGTGAATGGAAAGAGCTCACTGGAGGCTTATGTTGCCTAGGAGATGAAGAAGAGAAAAGACAAGTTTGCTGGAGAGAAGATCCCAACTCTGGAGGAGGCAGTGGAGGAATGTATCAAACTGCAGCTCACCATCTACTTTGACATCAAAGGTCGCCCAGATAAGGCAGCTGCAGCCCTTAAGGAAATCCAGTCCTCTACAACTGTCTGCTCCTATGAGCCAAAAAGTCCAAGTCATACTTTAAAGCCCTGACTACACCTGAGCGCTGTAGGCGTACATGCCCATAAATGTCTCAAACACAGAAAATAAGCCTTGCGTTTGTATGCCTCTGCAAACCAGTCAAGTCACAGTTTACATCAATGCCTGTCCAGACTTACATGCAGCCATGACAGCAGACAGTGCTTCAAATATGGATGTTGCTGCATATAAGCTGCAAATACTAAAACATGGATGCTTCACACACATCTTCATTTGACCTTTGACCACCAAATACAAATACAAATACCACAAAATATCAGTTCATTCTTGGGTCCAAGAGGACTTTTATGCCAAGTTTGAGGAAATTCCCTCAAGGCCTTCTTGAGAAATCATGTTAATGAGAATCAGAAGGATGCAAGGTCACAGTGACCTTGGCCTTTGAACTCCAAAATCTAATCAGTTCATTTTTGATTCCAAGTGGACGTTTGTGCCAAATTTGAAGAAATTCCCTCAAGACTTTCTTGATATTTTTGGAGAGTGGGATGGAGTGATGGCTGGACAATCTGAACACACACACACACACACACACACACACACACACACACACACACATACATCAAATGTGAACAAGGAAAACCATTGAATTTTGCTGATTTTGACATCAAACTGACTCCATCATGTTTAAATTATAATTCTAATCTGGATCAGTTGTTCCCACAGTCCCAGTTGTTCTCTCTCTTTTTTTCATTTTCATCTCTATTATAAGACAGCATGTAGAAAATAAAGCTCCAGCCCATGAAATGTGGTCATTGAATGGTCTGAAATTCTCCAGAATTGAACCACCACTAATGGCACCCTTTCACAGCCTCCTCTTACCCATCAAAAGTTTAAAAAAAGGCCTTTCGTGCAGAAGAGCCTGTCAGCAAACACAACAATGGAGATAGTTTGAATAGAAACAAGTCTCATGTGTTTTTGCTTAACGTTGCCTGGCCCATTGTTTACACGGAGACGAGAGAGGCACACTGAGTCCAGCTGCTCTGGAATATTTGGGCCTCAAAGTCTTTAACACATCTTTGTTGTAGCTCTCATCAAGCAGCTGCAGTCTCGCACCATGCTGTCACACTGAATGCACCGCAGGGACAGTTTGTTGTGGAGGAGATATGTGTATAGATCTGCGGTGTATTGTGTACACCTGCTGCATTTCAAGCAAAGTCTGAATCTTTGGTTTCTTTCATCAGCTATCATCAGCTTCAGTGTAAATGCACCAGTGTTGGTATACAGTGACAGAATCCTGCTCTTTCATTTGAATAAACAAAAATATCCCTGTTTTTCTTGTGAAGCTGAATCAATGGTGTTTCCTTTGAGGAATGCAAAACTGGGAGGGTCAGTAAAGGGGGAGGGTTATATATGTTTGCTCAAGGGAGCATGGTCTAACTTATTTTGGAGAGAAGGGTAGGGTCCTTTAACCCTTCCACATGCCAGATCTGTATTTTATTTTTAAACATATTAGACACATAATCTGATCCAATACATACTTATTTTCATATTTGGAATTGGGATGAGGCAAAAAAGTAACAGTGCTAACTGTTTGTTTACTAGCTTTTGGTTATAAACTATAACGGGAATATGATGTTAAGACACACCATTGGGGATGGGTATCATTGAGATTTTGACGATACTACTACTCTCACCAATACTGCTTATTGATCTGGTGATGGGAGATTAACTACAAGCTAGGCGGTCAAAACAGTGCTTTTTTTTACGCCTGTATGTGACTGCTTGTGTTTCTGCCCTTGTGGCAATAAGCACTGTTGGCATCGACTCTTGTTAAGTATAACCATACTTCGAAGTGTCTGCTTTCTCTGACATCGTCACTGAGAGCAGGGCCTCTGTGTGTGTGACAAAGAGTGGCAGAGCCTGCCCCTAGCACATGCAGCAGGCTGTGAGGCTCCGACATAGAGGGCTCTTCTCTGGATTGAATAGCAAAAATCAGTGACGCATGTCTTAATCTTATTGCAAATTAGAAACAGAGTTGGTGAGATATAACATAATGTTTATGTAACGTAGATAAAAAATGAATAAATCTTCTGAATTTCTCCAATACTGATAGCAGAGCCGTCAACTTCGGAACTTATCAATACTACGGTCTTTAATAATTCAGCCCTGGGGCCCGTTTAATACCAGGTGTTGTTATCCATCCCTACACACCATATTGTCATGTTTGTCAAAACTTTGGCAAAAGCTATTGGTGGCTACATTTTTGTTTGACCATTGACCACCAAATACTAATCAGTTCATTCTTGAGTCCAAGAGGACATTTAGGCCAAGTTTGAGGAAATTCCTTCAAGGTCTTCTTAATGAGAATCAGAAGGATGCAAGGTCACAGTGACCTTGGCCTTTGAACACCAAAATCTAATCAGTTCATTGTTGATTCCAAGTGGACATTTGGACAAGTGGACAAATTTGAAGAAATTCACTCAAGACATTCTTGAGATATTGTGTGCATGAGAGTGGGATGGACTGATGGATAGACAATCTAAAAACATGTTGCCTCAGACCATATTGAGAAAATCACTCACACACACACACACACACACACACACACACACACACACACACACACACATCAAATGAGGAAACAGAGTGTGTGAACATCCAAGAAAAACCATTGAATTTTGCTGATTTCACCATCAAACTGACTCCATCATGTTTGAATTACAATTCTAATCTGGATCAGTATGTTCCCACAGTCCCAGTCTGTGTTTTTTTTTTCTTTTTTCATTTTCATCTCTATTATAAGACAGCATGTAGAAAATAAAGTTCCAGCCCATGAAATGTGGTCCTTGAATGGTCTGAAATTCTCCAGAATTGAACCACCAAAAGCTAATTTAACTGTTGTACAGTTTGGTAGCTAAGGTTTAAATTGATGTACATCATCTTGAATTCTGTATGACCTTTAATGATTAATAGTTAATCTAACTGTACTATCATTTTACTTTGAGACACAAGGGGAGGGTGTTGTGTTTACTTTTAAGTCAAAGAGTCAAAGAAAATATTAAAGATGTTTTTAATAGTGCAACATAAGTTTCAGTCCCCTCACCAATAATTTTTGTACAGTCCCTAATGTCTTTTATTTTGTTCAAGTTATGTCTTTTACATCATATGTTGTTCAATGATTTTGTCCACATTGTATGGTTGAGTGGGTCTTTAAAAACACATCTGTAAGAGCTAATGTGTCTCCATGTTTTCTCTGCCTGTCTCTCTCTTACACACTCCCTGTCTTCTTCGATCCAGCAGGCATTTGATCCAGTGACGATAGACTCGAGACCTCTGACCGTTCTGTGATTTCAGGGCCCAGAGCAATACGAGCCAGAGGGGTTAAAGTTCTGAGCTGGCGAGAGAGGGCGTGAAAGTCGGTCTAATCGTGACAAAGTGTTCATTAATCATGGTCACAGAAAACTCTAATAAAAGCAAAGAGGCAGATCTGATCTATGGTGTTCTCTGATCCTCCACCAGGTCTGTAGTGGGCTCCAGATGTGAGGGCTGCCAGTGGGATCCCTCATACACACACACACACGCACGCACAGTGACACCACGTGCATTCATGAACACAAGGGATTTGTAAAATCATCTGCAGGATTTTGCCATCAAAGAGCAAAGAAGCAGGGTGTGTTTGTTTTGACATAATGTGGCTCAAATGTGTATTATTGAGGTGGAGACAGCGGCTTTCACCTGGAGACGCTGAGTGACAGCCAGACCTTTGATGCTGTTTGTTTCACAGCCAGTCAGAAGTTTTAGATCTCAAGAATGAGGACGTTTTTGTAAAGTAAGGACAGCCTATTTTAGGATTTAGAATTTGTTTGAAGGTTCAGGTAAGAACTAGTTTTCAGTTAGAGTAAGGGGTTGGGTTAGGCATTCAGTTAAGATGGTTAGGTTACAGACGTGGGAACACATTATGTCAATGAGGGTCTTCACAAGTATTGAAGTAAGCTGATGTGACCTGCTGCAGATAAAGGTTTCTCAACAGCAGAGTCAAGTTTTCCAGGTCTAGATAAGTTCACAGTTTCAGCCAAGAGATGCTTCACTTCAAAGATCCACAAGAGGGCGACATTCAAGCAGTTTTACTAGGAGTCAAAGTCAAAGTTCCACAGTTGCCACAATCTGGCCAGAAAATCATGAGTCAAGGCAAGATATTTTACAGCTTTTAAATTACTGCAAACATGAAAAATGCAAGTTTTGTTTATTTTTCCATGTTATTAAAAAAACAGTGACAAGACTTCAAAATTATATCAGTTTCACCAGTGTATTGAGCTTTTTTTCTTTATGTTCGAGGAAGAAGATGATGTAAACTGAATGTAACAGGAAGGTGGCCTTAATTTATCAGCCCAGGTATGCTATTATTACACAGTTATGATTGTCTATCTTACCTGAAAGGTTATATTTATGAATGCATCTCTGCTCTTTGGTCCCTGGTGCATCTCTGGTCCCTGGTCAGCTGAGGTCTTCAAATGGCAAAAGGACAGGATTCAGCGGCGTAGATTTCTGGATGATGTTGTAAATGAAGAATTGGCCAAACCTGCAACAACAGCAGACTACTGACAGAGGCTCAAGTTAGAGGTTTAGCCAAACTGTCTGTCTAAATCTCTGTCACTTGCAGGTTCTTGCAAACCTCCAACAACAGCCTCTGTCAGGAACCTGCAGCTACCACCTCCACCTGCAGATTTTGACAGACAGATTTGAAAAACCTCCAACTATAGCCTCTGCCATCAACCTGCAGCCACCACCTCCACCTGCAGTTTCTGGCAGACAGCTATGGCCAGACCTGCAACAACAATCTATCAGCAACCTGCAGACAGTTCAGTTCTTCCATCTACAGCTTCTGCAGCCTGCATCTACAGCCACTGTCAGGAACCTGCAGCCGCCACCTCCAACTGCAGATTCTGACAGACAGCTTGCCAAAACCTACAACTAAGCCTTGGCCAACAACATGCAGCTGCGGCCTCCGCCTGCATATTCTGGCAGAGAGCTTAGCCAAGCCTCCGTCTGCAGCCTCTGCTGAATTCTATCCCCTTGCCATGTGAAGACCTCAGCTGACCAGGGACCAGAGATGCACCAGGGACCAAAGAGCAGAGATGCACTCATAAATATAACCTTTCAGGTAAGATAGACAATCATAACTGTGTAATAATAGCATTCCTGGGCTGATAAATTAAAGCCACCTCTCTGTTACATTCAGTTTACATCATCTTCTTCCTCTAACAGGTATGTCCAAATGTTGTGTGAAAGAGCACCCAGCCATCAACATAAATCTGACTTATGAAGATGCTGAACTTCATCCACCAGAAAGAGCTTTTCTTCTGCCAACTGGTTTGAACTCATGGTCCTGTGGATCAGGCTGGTGCATACCACTATGGGATATTTGGTAGTGTCTTAGTGTCTAAACCATGAATTTCCAGTTAACCTGAATGCATGTTAGAAGTTATTAAACCTGTCGAAGTTTTCAAGTGGAAACAGGGATGCTGGGTAATTGAATATCTAAAAATAATGTGTAGAGTGCAAACTCTTTGTGCTTTTCTGCAGGCCCTGTTGGACTTCACTAAGGGCTGGGAGGACAATTCCATCCCCCAACATTTTCTAACAGAGAAACTTATTCCACTTCCCCGTGCAGAGACATCCACCCTGCTCTGTATGAAAGTGTCCTGAGATTACTTTTTTTTTTATCATGATTTGGCTCTATATCAGTAAATCTGGCTTGAATTGGTTTGAAAATGCTTGTTTGTCTCTCACTTTCTTACAATCATCAGTGTCCACTGTCTACAGTTTAGAATATTAGTATGTCACTACAAAGAGTCTCGAGGTTCAATTCCCAATAAGCCATCAGCAAAAGCTCATCAGTCATCTGCAATTATAAAATATGTTAATGAAGTATTGATAATGGATTCATATAGTAATCCATTGATGAGATGTGGTGACAACAGCTGTGCAGGGCCCAATGTGACTTTTTTTCCAAGGGGCCCAAAATTCCTGGCGGCGCCCCTGTTTCCTACTGTGACATATAAAAACCTCCCTTGTGATAAAACCCTGATTAGTATCTTATAACATGCTGGTAGTCATGCCTGTGGGATTTTGATGAGCAATAATAAACATATAACATACTTTTATTAGTATAAGAAACATGATAATTTTCAGAAATTGAAAGTCTGATAACATTGTTATGACACTGTTCACCTATTGTTGTTTTAATAATTCAGTGTTTCATATCAAGTTGATCATTAGAGACGCACACTTTTCTCGTTATATTAAAAGTGTTCTGAGCCACCCAGTATTTAATATGGTGGTGCTGTTTACATAAACATAGAGCGGTGTGTTGCTGACATAGTAATATAAGAAAACATGATATTTCTCAGTTTTTGTTTGATCCAGTGAGAGCATACAGTGTCAATGATGGACTCCCCAAATGCTTTTGATTGCCTCTCCTTAGTTTGTCTCTGAATTTACTGAAAATATTCCAGTTATATTTTCAGATTTTTTTGAGATACATTTCTGACAATCAGATAGCATTCAGCCATCTTAAAAGTTCACATTGTTTAATGTATTTCCCTGAGGATAGTTTAAGAATTTGCACTTTATTCAGCAACTGAGTAGCAACTAGAATCACACTGGACTCTGCAAACAGGAAAAGAATCCAGGCACTCCAAACAAAAATGAGAATGAGGAAGGAAAGATTAGATTAAAAAGCCTTTAATATAATGGCCAACTCATTAAAAAGCCAACATGTTTCAACCACTGTTGGTCTTCATCAGGGCTGGAGAAAGAGATGCACCAAGGTGTGACTCTGTTCATACACTGAAGGAAGCAGAGGCATCTCACATCCCTCAGGGTTTGTGACTGTTTTTGAAAGTTTGAGTTAAAATAGAGTAAAACATTGTCAGATGTCATGCAAACACTATGATTAAACTGAATGAACTAATAAGTAAACTTTTTCATATCAATTGCAAAGCTCAGATAAGACCTACTATCCTTCTAAGCTCTGACAATTTTAAATTATTATTTAAATTCTGGCGGCACAGTGGTTAGCATTTTTGCCTCACAGCAAGAACCCAGGGTGGGGGAATTTGTGTGTCAGTGTGTTGGCTTCCTCCCACAGTCCAAAGACAAAGGTTAATTGGTGATTACAAACTGGCCATAGGTGTGACTGTGAATGGTTGTCTGTGTCTATGTGTCAGCCCTGTTATAGTCTGGCGACCTGTCCAGGGTGTACCCTGGCTGTCACCCAATGTCGGCTGGGATAGGCGCTAGCCCACCTGCGACCCCCAATAGGATAAGCTGTTACAGAAAATGAATATTTAAATGCTGATCATACTGAAACATGCGTGTTGTATGCTTGAAGATGGCCAAAATTGAGGCGCCCTGATAGCTCAGCTGATAGCACCCTCTATAGGGTTAGGGGGTTAGGGGCAGCAGCTCGGGTTTGAGTCTCACCTGTGGCTGTTTGCTGCATATCAAACGCTCTCTCCTCCCCCTTTCATATCAATCTGTCCTATCAAAGAAAGGTAAATCTGCTAAATCTGGTGCACACATCTTTTATTCTTATGAATGGGTAATGTAAGTGCATATTGTCCTTTATAAACTAAATCAACTAAACTAAAAAGCCAAAAAAGTTGAGATACTTGAGTAGAAAAAAACAGATTCCATCTGCTGAAGATATGACCAGTTTTCTGGTACAACAATGCAAGAATACACTGAGAGAACAGTGAGTTTCTCAACTTTAAGCCAGCTTTTTGGTGGAGCACTTTTTGGTGGCATGGAGTCGCAGGAGTGATAAAGGCCATCACGGCCTGGACCCTTGGCAGTATAGCTTAGGCAGCTATACAAATGTTCTATGCAGTGCTCCTAGATGCAATGTATTGAGCCTGTTTTTATTTTATGTTATTGTATTTTATCTCAATTTCTATTTCCCTTTTTAATTGACTGTTTTTATTGTTTTAAATTGTGTCTCGTTGCTTTTAGTGTCTCTGTAAAGCACTTTGAATTACCTTGTGTTGAATTGTGCTATACAAATAAACTTGCCTTCTCTTGCCTTGCCTTTCAAGTGTCTGACACACATGTCCATACCCTAATAAAGCAAAGTTGAAGGAAACAGTAGAGGAAAACTGCTGGATTCTTTATTCCACCCAGGACTGTGCAGTACAGTGTTTTACCTCTTCTTGCTGGGGTCACAGTGCATTAACAATTACAGAACTACACCAGGATGACAGGAGAGGTTACTTTCAGTCTGTGTTCTCCTAGGGTGAACCACTGCTATTGATCTGGATGCTGAGTGGAAGCAGAGCACAGTCAATACATGTGGCCAAGATGGGGTGAGATGAGGAGAGGTGCATCTGCCTTTACTACAGCACTGAGGTAATATTCACAACTCCGCATTTTATTTTTCCATATTTGTGTCAGAGTGGAGCTCATACCTGACACTGCACACTACTCATAAATTACTTTACTCCCATTTTCTTAGGACTCTTTGATTATATGTATCTTTGAGGTCTGACTGAGTTAAATGTCAAAATGCCAAGTTGGCTTTATCATTGTGTTTCTGTAGTTGTATATTGTGATCTTCTCTGGTGAGGCAGTGTGTGGGAAGTTGTTTTTTTGTTTAGATGGACTTTTTCTAAAGTTTTTTAATCTTTGTGTCATCACTGGGCTGGAAAACAGTTGGTTTGAGCGTTGGCACGCCTCAGCATCCAATTTAGTGTAGTGGAGGAAGCATGACTTCAGTCCCAACACAGACAGACCCTGCTGTCTCCTGAGATGAAAGCAGGTGCCCAGTGACAGGCAGTAAATGTCAGACTGTGGGTCTAGTGAAGGCAACTGCAAGACTAAAGGAGTGAGTCACAGATGCATCCTGCAGTGCAGTGTGGAGGATGTTAGAATTCTGTGAGGCTGGACATCATTAGTTCCTAAATCATTAGCCAGATTTACTGTTTGTATGCTAATCCTCCACACTTTATAAACAACCCCCAGATATTTTCCCACACAAACCACCAGTGTACCGTCACACATATGAATAAAGCTTTGTCAGTATGATCTGTGCACTGTTTCAGAGGGGAATTAACGCCGACCACTACCCAAAGAGATGAACAGACAGGTGGTGAAGTTGGCAAATGGATCGATAGTGATAAAACACAGTTGACAGTCAGTTGAATGGAGGGGCGTTCGGGGACTGTGAGTCACGGACTGCTGTTTACTGGACTGAACAGAGTTGGCTCTTGTTTTTTCCTGTCTTTGTGTGGGAGAGAACATAGTGTCCAGTCCACTCAGCCTCCAGGTAGTTTTAATTTTATATAATTGATTTCTCACAGGACATTCTGTTCTATTTCACTGTTTAGCATCATGCGGCACCTGTTTCCTTTGTTACATGTTCGGTCTTGTTAAACAAAGTATAACGTGAGAAAATAATGAGCAGCTTGAATATAACTAACTAAATGCTTTATTAATGGTTAATTAATCATCTACTAATGCTTTATCACAGATCAGCTATTAAGAGCAACCTTTAGGTTGCCAGGTTGTGATTATAACCCTCTCACACGCAGGCCAGCCGTTAGGAAATATGGACAGGGGGACACCCATTGGGGTCATCAGATTTAACTACCTACACACTGATGCAACTTTGAACACATGGAGGTCGGACCTAGGAATGAACTGTTTTATATTTTGGTAACACAGCCTCCTGCCTACTGTGTACAGAACCACACACAGACCTACACATACACCAAGTGGGTGGTAGAATATGACTTTCAACTGACTTGAATAAATTGCTGCAAGATATTAAATCATTAGATCAAATCATGAGTCAACAAATGTTTTCTTTTTCAGTTATTAATTCAATGTTTAGGGCTACTTTGATCAAATATTGGTCAAATTGCGTGCAGAACTAAAACAGAGTACAGAGTATATGGCTGTCAACTCTCAGTTTTCCAGTCGTACCCAATTCATGTAATTCCATGACTGTTTAGGGACCCCAGTATCCAGAAATATTTAAATACCCCATTTTGAAAAATGGCAATGCTCCTTTTTCTCTCGCCAAAATTTAGCATAGCTTTGGAGCGTCATTCAGCTTCACCTGTCATACCCATAGATTTTAATAATAACCTGTTACCGCCTCACATTTTTAATCCAGACATTTGGCCATTTCCAATCTACTCCTTTTGTTTTCTTGTTCAAGTTGGGTGGAAATGTTATTCCAAGCTCAGTTTGTCCTCTGGTAGTCCCTGTAATATGCTAGTACTGTGTTGTACAACTCAGAGTATGCAAACACCAGCATTAATAGCTCCTCCATTCTGTTGTTTTCTGCTGCCGCAGTGGCCGCCCCCTTCTATTTTACTGACTGGCACTTCACAGGAAAGCAACATTTGTGAGCGTACACATGGGCAGCAACTGCTTTCTAACCCAACCACCATGTTTGAAACCATTTCCCCTTTGCTGCATTACCCTCATTGAAATGACTGGAGGTGGTGAGGTATTATGTACAGTATGAGTTATCGTGTACCATGTGTCTAAAGTAATCAAATAATAATTAGGCTAATTATTTGTATTTAACTGCTACCTTTAAAAAGATTTTTAAAAAAAGTAAGTCTAGGTGTAATAAAAGTTGACAGTGTCAATTAAAAAAAAAAAAGCATGAAAGCTATGGCAAATAATCTGAGGAGTTCTCTGAGCCATTTTATGTACACTTTTGAGACAGTCCCTGATTTCAGCCCGCCAACTGTCAGAGTGGAAATATTTAGGTGTTTGTCATATGGTCAGAGGACATTATGTATTTATTTACAAATAATGTATTGGTTTACACCCATATCATCAAGTCTGCAGTTTAAAATGTTAACAATTACAATAAACTGTGGTCCAGATGCTCTGCAGTATACTCTTCCAGAAGGTCTGATGTAAAATAATCTATTATGGGTTTACCCAGAGTGTGCAGGGGACACGTCCCAATATTTAAAACATGTGCATTTATTTTCCCCAACAAAAACATGAATGAAGCAGAGGACTTTTACATGACAAAATTAAAGACATTTACACCATAAATGTATGCTCAAAATATTCTGTCAGGGTACCCCCAAACCCCTTGTGTTTCCTCCAGTGTTGAAATGAA